>NC_138227.1:46106616-46299366 GCF_964197995.2 Scardinius erythrophthalmus
TTATCTATCTTTCTTTCTTTTTTCTTTCTTTCTTTCTAGCCAATCTTTCTTCTTTCTTTCTAGCTAATCTTTCTTTTTTCTTTTTCTTTCTTTCTAACTAATCTTTCTTTTCTTTCTTGCTTACTTTTCTTTCTTTCTTTCTAACTAATCTTTCTTTTTTCTTTCTTTCTTTCTAACTAATCTTTCTTTTTTTCTTTCTTCTTTCCTTCTAACTAATCTATCTTTCTATCTAATCGTTCTTTCTAACTAATCCATCTTTCTTTCTTTCTTTCTTTCTTTCTTTCTTTCTTTCTTTTTAACTAATCAATCTTTTTTCTTTCTCTCTCACTAATCTATCTTTCTTTCTAACTAATTCGTCTTTCTTTCTTTCTTATATATATTATTAGAACTAATATTTCTTCTTTCTTTCTAACTAATCAATCTTTCTTTCTTTCTAACTAATCTATCTTTCTTTTTAACTAACTAATCTATCTTTCTTTTTAAGTAAATAATCCATCTTTCTTTCTTTTTAACTAACTAATCCATCTTTCTTTTTAACTAATATATCTTTCTTTCTTTCATTCTAACTAATCTATCTTTCTTTCATTCTAACTAATTTATCTATCTTTCTTTCTTTTTTCTTTCTTTCTTTCTAGCCAATCTTTCTTCTTTCTTTCTAGCTAATCTTTCTTTTTTCTTTTTCTTTCTTTCTAACTAATCTTTCTTTTCTTTCTTGCTTACTTTTCTTTCTTTCTTTCTAACTAATCTTTCTTTTTTCTTTCTTTCTTTCTAACTAATCTTTCTTTTTTTCTTTCTTCTTTCCTTCTAACTAATCTTTCTTTCTTTTTTCTTTCTTACTTTTCTTTCTTTCTTACTAATCTTTCTTTTTTCTTTCTTTCTAACTAATATTTCTATCTTTCTTTCTTTCTTTCTAACTAATCTGTCTTTCTTTCTACCTAATCTTTCTTTCTTTTTTTCTTTCATTCTTTCTTTCTACCTAATCTTTCTTTCTTTCTCTTTCTTTCTTCCTTTCTTTCTTTCTTTCTTTCTTTCTAACTAATCTTTCTTTCTAGCTAATCTTTCTTTTTTCTTTTTCTTTCTTTCTAACTAATCTTTCTTTTCTTTCTTGCTTACTTTTCTTTCTTTCTAACTAATCTTTCTTTTTTCTTTCTTTCCTATTTTTCTTTCTTTCTAACTAATCTTTCTTTTTTTCTTTCTTCTTTTGTTCTAACTAATCTTTCTTTCTTTTTTCTTTCTTTCTTACTAATCTTGCTTTTTTCTTTCTTTCTAACTAATCTTTCTTTCTTTCTCTTTCTTCCTTTCTTTCTTTCTTTCGTTCTTTCTTTCTTTCTTTCTTTCTTTCTTTCTTTCTTTCTTTCTTTCTTTCTTTCTTTATACCTAATCTTTCTTTCTTTCTAACTAATCTTTCTTTCTTTTTTCTTTCTTTCTTTCTTTCTAACTTTTCTTTCTTTATAACTAATCTTTCTTTCTATCTTTCTTTCTTGCTTTCTAACTAATCTGTCTTTCTTTCTACCTAATCTTTCGATCTTTCTTCCTTTCTTTCTTTCTTTCTTTCTAACTAATCTTTCTTTCTTTCTTTCTAACTAATCTTTCTTTTTTTCTTTCTAACTAATCTTTCTATCTTTCTTTCTTGCTTTCTAACTAATCTGTCTTTCTTTCTTTCTTTCTTTCTTTCTTTCTTTCTTTCTGTCTTTCTTTCTTTCTGTCTTTCTTTCTTTCTACCTAATCTTTCTTTCTTTCTTTCTTTCTTTCTTTCTAGCTAATCTTTCTTTCTTTTTTCTTTCATTCTTTCTTTCTACCTAATCTTTTTCTTTCTTTCTTTCTTTCTTTCTTTCTTTCTTTCTTTCTTTCTTTCTTTCTTTCTAACTAATCTTTCTATCTTTCTTTCTTGCTTTCTAACTAATCTGTCTTTCTTTCTTTCTACCTAATCTTTCTTTCTTTCTTTCTGTCTTTCTTTCTTTCTGTCTTTCTTTCTTTCTACCTAATCTTTCTTTCTTTCTTTCTTTCTAGCTAATCTTTCTTTCTTTTTTCTTTCATTCTTTATTTCTTCCAAATCTTTTTCTTTCTTTCTTTCTTTCTTTCTTTCTTTCTTTCTTTCTTTCTTTCTTTCTTTCTTTCTTTCTACCTAATCTTTCTTTCTTTCTTTCTTTCTTTCTTTCTTTCTTTCTTTCTTTCTTTCTACCTAATCTTTCTTTCTGTCTTTCTGTCTTTCTTTCTACCTAATCTTTCTTTCTTTCTTTCTTTCTTTCTTTCTAGCTAATCTTTCTTTCTTTTTTCTTTCATTCTTTCTTTCTACCTAATCTTTTCTTTCTTTCTTTCTTTCTTTCTTTCTTTCTTTCTTTCTTTCTTTCTTTCTTTCTTTCTTTCTTTCTTTCTTTCTTTCTTTCTTTCTACCTAATCTTTCTTTCTTTCTTTCTAACTAATCTTTTTCTTTTTTCTTTCTTTCTTTCTTTTTTCTTTCTTTCTTTCTTTCTTTCTTTCTTTCTAACTTTTCTTTCTTTCTAACTAATCTTTCTATCTTTCTTTCTTGCTTTCTAACTAATCTGTCTTTCTTTCTTTCTACCTAATCTTTCGATCTTTCTTTCTTTCTTTCTTTCTTTCTTTCTTTCTTTCTTTCTACTTAATCTTTCTTTCTTTCTTTCTAACTAATCTTTCTATCTTTCTTTCTTGCTTTCTAACTATTCTGTCTTTCTTTTTTCTTTCATTCTTTCTTTCTACCTAATCTTTTTCTTTCTTTCTTTCTTTCTTTCTTTCTTTCTTTCTTTCTTTCTTTCTTTCTTTCTTTCTTTCTACCTAATCTTTCTTTCTTTCTTTCTTTCTTTCTTTCTTTCTTTCTTTCTTTCTACCTAATCTTTCTTTCTTTCTTTCTGTCTTTCTTTCTACCTAATCTTTCTTTCTAGCTAATCTTTCTTTCTTTTTTCTTTCATTCTTTCTTTCTACCTAATCTTTTTCTTTCTTTCTTTCTTTCTTTCTTTCTTTCTTTCTTTCTTTCTTTCTTTCTTTCTTTCTTCACCTAATCTTTCTTTCTTTCTTTCTTTCTAACTAATCTTTTTCTTTTTTCTTTCTTTCTTTCTTTTTTCTTTCTTTCTTTCTTTCTTTCTTTCTTTCTTTCTTTCTTTCTTTCTTTCTTTCTAACTTTTCTTTCTTTCTAACTAATCTGTCTTTCTTTCTTTCTACCTGATCTTTCTTTCTTTCTTTCTTTCTTTCTTTCTTTCTACCTAATCTTTCTTTCTTTCTTTCTAACTAATCTTTCTATCTTTCTTTCTTGCTTTCTAACTAATCTGTCTTTCTTTTTTCTTTCATTCTTTCTTTCTACCTAATCTTTTTCTTTCTTTCTTTCTTTCTTTCTTTCTTTCTTTCTTTCTTTCTTTCTTTCTTTCTTTCTTTCTTTCTACCTAATCTTTCTTTCTTTCTTTCTTTCTTTCTACCTAATATTTCTTTCTTTCTTTCTTTCTTTCTTTCTCTTTCTTTCTTTCTTTCTTTCTACCTAATCTTTCTTTTTACCTAATCTTTCTTTCTACCTAATCTTTCTTTCTTTCTACCTAATCTTTCTTTATTTTTTCTTTCATTCTTTCTTTCTACCCAATCCTTTCTTTCTAACTATTCTTTCTTTCTAACTATTCTTTCTTTCTAACTAATTTATCAATCAAAATTTAAACTACTTTAAACTTCAAACTACTTCAAACTTCTAACTACTTTAAACTTCTTACTACTTTTAACTTCTTCAAACTCTCTGGTCTGGCTTTCTCAAGCCAACTTAAAGTTTGTCTCAACAAACTTTTTTTTCTAGTTTAAATTGTAATTTCACACAGCGACATCTGTTGGATTGTTTTTAACTCCTTACGAGTCAAAGATCACAGATTATTGTTGTTCAAAATTCATTACTCGTCAAAACATCACACTCTTACTTCTGGACAATCTGAGCATCATTTTAGAAATTTAGAAAGGTTTAAGACTCCAGATTCGATATTTGACAACTGTTTATGATTAAACTGGTTTGCAGTGACATTAATTTCTTAATTTATGCCAGGAGTGCAAAATAATTAATCTGTAACGTTCATTATTTTGAATAGAAATCATCACTCACACAACATTCATTCAGCATCCGCCAGGCCTATTAGTCCAATGGTGCGCATTTTTGGAGAAATAATGATTAATTATCACATGTTAGTAAAATATTTCGTAATACAGAAAAACATTTCTATTCATTTTCCACTGAATTATGCGATCTGAAGAGCTCAAACAGCGAACGGAGCTAGATGTGTATCTCCTCTTCCTGATTTGAGTCAGCTTTGATCTCAGAGCTCTATCATTCGCTGTACAGCTGTCAATCATCTGACGTGGTTCAGCGTGACCTCTTCTGCATGATGCGTCCTGTGTACACTTCCTTATTCTGGACATACGTGATAAATAAGCTAAAGTGACATTTCTTCACTGAAACAAGAAGCTAATAAATGCATGATTTAAGTATATGTTTTGTGTGTGATTTTCGTGCGATTTGGGGTTTTCATATATAAAGAATGTCCAAATTGCGAGTGCATCGAGCGCATCGCAGGGGCTGGATTGAAGCACTATGCGGGCTGGATCCGGCCCCCGGGCCGTATATTGCCCATGTATGCTGTAAGGGGTCGACCAATCACAACAGACTGGCACATCTGACCAATCAGCTGTTCTCTCTGAAAGGAGGGGTTTAGAGAGACCAAATCCTTGACCAAGCTGTTTCAGACACTTAGAGAAATTAGCTGATGATAAGTCCTCCCCCCAAAAAATAAAAATAAAATTAGAAACCTTTAAAATAGTTGAAATAGGGGCACTTTACTGACCCCATGTTACCAAGGTGCTGTAATTTAAGACACTGATGGTTCTGCTCAGGTGTTTAACCTACTTCCATAATTCCATAGCTTCTTCAGGGATTAAAGTTCTCCGTCGCTACGACGGATTTCCGTTAATTGCAGCAAGTCTATGACGGATTTCCGTCAATAGGGTTCCAGTCTGTTCTTAATGTCTTAAATTCACTTTTAATAATTTTAAGGCCGTAAATAGGCTTTCATTTCTCAAATAGTGTAATAAATGTCTTAATTTTAGTTTGCATAGGTCTTAAATTAAGGAAAGACGAGGTGTATTCACCCTGCTGAGGGGGATGTGATGAAAGCCTGGAGTGGAGCAAAAGCACGTTCCTCTCTCCACTCTAAGCGTTCTGTAATCACTTCGCTCATAGTCCACCCCGGGTTTTCAATTACCGTTCACGGAAAGTGCATGTCAGGCTACAGCTGAGCGCTGATGTAGAATGGACACAAGTCACACACTTATAATGCAGGTAGGGCTGGGCGATATCGATATAAAAAAATATATATTGATATATTTTTGAAATGCGATATGGAATTAGACCATATCGCATATCGATATAGTTCAAATTTGCGCTGTGATCCTTGCTCCCCGCGCCCCCGCCCCTCCTCCTCCACTCTGCGTGCGTGTTTAGAGCATGTTATGTTATGAGAGGCGAATCATGACTACTTCAGAAAACCCAGCATAATAGGAACTAGCTACCAGGCAGTGACATAAGTGTACGCTGAAATAAAGATTTTCACCTCAGAAAGACGAACTTTCTTGTCCTGTCAGCCGTTATACTGTTCCTGTAGCGCACACTCAATTGCACGCGCAAATGCAGCGGCGCGCGCTGTATCGACTCACTGATCAAGCTAGTGCAAAAGAAACTACGAGCATGCAACGCCGTTACGTTGTAAATTACCCGAAATAAAAGTAATGCAGATATTCACCAGGAGCAGTTTCCATGTTTCATTAACTGTTATTGTTAGTATTGTGTATTCACCATGGTAACTGTCGTTTCCATATGAACTATTTAATATGTATTTAATATGCCACTATTTTTCTTTGTATTATTTTTTATATTTTTAAATGACTGTAGTGGCTCATACCAACATTTTATTAACAAAAAATAGTTTGGGACTGCTATTTAATAGCTTTAGGCCTAAAGTTTATTTATTAGTACTAGTCTTTACTATTAGTCATATTCTTACAATTTATGTTAAGTAAATGGGAAAAGTACTTGTGTGTGTGTTAACAAATTTTGTGTAAACGTGTTATAATTTGCCTATATATAATATTTTCCCCTTTACTTAACGAAAGTTTAAGTAAAGGGGAAGGCTTAGCGAAATGCGGGGAGAATGGGAAGCCTTTTAGTTCGTGAATTAAACAAATCAAACAGCCAGGTATGTGTCTTTGCACAGTATGTCACAGGAGACTTAATGGTAAAAAAATGCTAGGTCGCCATCAATCAGAAGCTAGTCACAATTAATGCTGCCGTTCGTGCTCTATAGTATGCTCCCTGCCTGGTTTTAATAGATTAAAATAGGTTTTAAAATATGGCTACTGGCAATATTAAAGCAGTTTAAAACGTCTTCCCTTAAAACGCTATTGGTCTCGACTATGTGAAAAGTTAAAGGAATATGACTTGGCCTAAAAAAAAAAATTCAGTCAGAAGAATTTTTTTCACTTTAATCCCTGCTTCTTCCTCCTGCTTCTTTTCCAGTTTCATTCATCCACTTTCACTTTGCATTGCCTTTGTGTAAATATGTACGCATGTATATGTGTACGTATGTAGATTAGCTATTGAGCGTTCTGTTGATGTTAAACAAACTTTTGTGTACATTCACCTGCATTTTAATCTGTGCTCACTGCTAACAGACAAAGTCATTTAAAGCTACACTGTGTAATTTTTTTAGTTGATTCTTAGCAAAAAACACTTAGTTCTTTCAAAAAAATATGTGCTCATTAATGTATATTTACTTCTTTCAAGTAATAAAGTATTCTCGTAAATTTATAATCTGCCATTGAAAGTACATACAGGTGAGGGGTTCGAATGCCGGTCGCCATGTTGCCCCTCCATCTTGAAACTACATTAGCCAAAGAGGGACATACCTGTAAATTCAAGCTTCGCCTTTCGCGCTTTACACTCAGTGACACAGAGACGAATGCGAGGGGGAGATTACTCGCGACTGCCGGCAGATTTGAAAGATTGCTGATGGAGGATCACGCCTATTTTTCGAGGACATGTAGCAGAGTCGCCAAGGAAGCGAAAGAGAGAATTAAAACGTCAATGCGACAGGCAAATCAGCAAGACCAAAGTCAATACTGGAGTAACTTTTCCCAGATGGAAAGAGCTCATGAGGAGCAAAGATTTTAAAGCGGACGCCGAAGTTGCCTGCTTTCTTCTCGACAGGTAATTCAGCCTATTTGTGTAAATTCGAAGTTTTATAGTTGCTTGTCTAACCATAGCATGGTTGTGCATAACGCCAGAACGACCTCTAGTATAACTTGCGTTACTTTTCCTCACGTCAATGGTGAAAAAGTATTGTTTACCTTGTAACATAAATCTGTGCTGCGACGGATCACAGGTGATGAATAGTTTTAAAGGCGCAATTGGACGAAGTCGAACTGGAAGCCATGTTAATCTTGGAATAATACGGCCACCGTAGGAGTTAAAACGCCCTCGAAATTGAATGGAACAGAAACTAATATTCACTGGGTGGTCATATACAATTTCACCACAAGATGGGGGAAAATATCACACAGTGTAGCTTTAAACAGTCCGAGCCTCTAATACTGATAGAACTTTAAGAAAGTTATTTTCCATTGCTAATACTCCTTTCCATATACTAAAAAGCTTGAGACTTACTGATATAAATATTATAATTAAACTTTATTTGGAGTACCTCTTTATTGCACAATGCACATTTCTTAATATTAAGCCTAAAGTGTTTTATATCACTATTAGTATAAGGATATAATTATTTCTGTATAATATCAGTCTTTAAATGAAAGAGATTTAAAGTGTACCTAAAGTATACTTGCAATAGTCCACTTTAGCACAATCAAATATACTTAATTATATCTTTAGTTGGACCTCAGCACTATTTCTAGATGACTAAGGTGCATTAAGCACACAATTAATGGTTCCAATTTAGCAGATTTTAAGTATACTAATTTATTATGCCAACAGTACAATAGCAGGGTATTTATATTAAGTACATGAATATGTAAATGTATTTGTAGTATACTTAGCATACAATAAATGTATTTCAAATGCATTTTAGTATATTTATTTTTCACTCCCTACATTTTATAATTGAATTGCTTTGTTTAATGGCTTTTACTACAACATTATTAATTACATTTAGAACATGTAATTGATAGCTATTACCAATTCACCAGGCCACTTCAGTCTGAAGGTTTGTATCTAAATGTTTCAGTCATTAAGTTTATTTTAATTTTTTAACATCTGCATGGATTAATGTATGAATGAAAGTAGAATGATGAGTCCAAAACTTCATTAATCATTTGGAAAATTAAATTCAGTCATATACAGGTAAATCTTCCTGATGGCCTTAAAGCACCTTTTTGTAATTCTGGTCTGCTCCATACCCTTCAGTGTTTTACTCATTAAAAACATTCCTTCAAAGGTTTGCCTTGAGTCAACATTGAAAAAGGAACAAAGAGTGGGTGGGAATGCTGTGTTTTTATTCCCTGTAGACGGTCAGATGAATAGACAGAGTTCAGGCCACGTCTGAATTCAGCTCATTGTAATTTAATTTACAACATAAGAACAGTATATTACAACATGAGTGTTTGGGTGTGTTTAACCAAGTAGGGCTTATATTTGTTTATAATTGTTCTCTGCTAATAATTGTTCAGATGAAAATGGCATAGCCTGTTCTTTGTTGAAACTGAACCTGCATAAACTGCCAGTACTCCCCCTTCTGTCATTGCCCGAGAGAGATTTAAGCTGAATGTCCATAAACTACCTGTAGTTTCTGGAGAGAGACTGAAACAGATTATCTCTCTCATGATAAATAGTAATGAAATGCAATGGTATTGTACTGTATTTTATAACAAGATTGTCATCAACATTTCTCTGCAATGTTTCCTGGTTCCAGCAAGCTTTTAGGGTCGGAGTGGAACTGATTTTTCCTGCTCTAAACCACCTTTTCTCTGGGTGTTCTCTGGGAGAACTGGCATGGGCCAAGAACTTTCCTGTGTCGGTGGACAAAAGGCTAACAGTGCCCTGAATTGCCGACATTCATGTAGAATTGCTTTCAAATTGCTTGTGAAGCAGTCATTACCCTCCACTTACGGTAAAACTAATGAATGCATGAAAATATCCATACAAAACAAACCACTAATATGTAGTGACTGATCCACCACCACCAAAACCACAAGTTTTTAAGAGCTAATCAACATAAATAATTCTGCAATAATTATTTTGGACATAATTATTTATATCTGCCCATTTTACAGAAATAAAGAGTAAAGATTAATGTTTTAGAGCAAAAATATTGCACTAAATCAATGCATGTGAAGCTCAGATTGGATCAGAAAGTCCTGCATACACATACGATCTGAACTCCCAACTCTCCGTTGGAAATTAATGACTTCTGGTTTGTTGGAAATGTGTAGTGAGATAAGGCAGTTTTGACATCTGGAAAGTACTGTAATTAAAATTTGAGGTAGACAGGCAGTGTCATGAACAGAGTTGGAGAAAGTTACTATTAAAAGTAATGTGTTACAATATTGTGCTATTCTTTTAAAAAGTAACTAACTTAGTTACATTTTATTGAAGGTAATGCGTTAGGTTACTTTTGTGTTACTTTTTCTCACCTGAGCTGGGCTTGCTTGTTTGTTTTTAAATAACAAAAAAGAAAAGAGCAAAAGTGAAATGAATGAGCCTCAGACTGAAGGAAATGTGAATTCCCTCCTGTACAGTAGAGGGCGCCGCTCAAACCAACCTTTCAGCTGTGCTGCCATTCTGGATTGCAGAAGAATAGGACACTGCAGAAAAAAAGTTCAACATTTTTACTTCAGCAATAAAAAAAAATGAAAAACAGCAACAGAAGAAACACAAATGTTTGTGCTTATCCGTAAGCCCTCTTCTTGGAGTTGGCAGTTGGTGTCGGCTGAGTATTTCAATGTCTTTACAATGTCCAGTGGTTTTTAAAGCATGAAGTTCAGTAGTAAACCCGGGAGAGGAGTGGGTGGAAGGGACAAGGGGGAAAGGGACGGTTGACGTAGAAGTCACACTGCAGGACTGTGAGTCAAATCTTCTGACACTGCCAGAATCTCAGGTCAAATCTGATCGCAACGGTCATTAATCGGCTGATGGTGAATATTTCAAACTAATGATCCAAGATTTCAGATTTTAGCCTATAGGATCAGAGGAATATTTTAGGATTTGCTAAATTTGGCTCAGACGGACAAAATTGTACAGTGTGAACCCCGCTTAAAGAAGGTGCAGGTGATGCAAAACTTGTTTCTCTCAGGCCCCGTTTACACGATGGGAAAACGCAGATATTTCCCTGCGTTTTGGCCTGTCATTTACACGAAAACGCCGTTTTTATCCCAGAAAACGATTATTTCTAAAAACTCCGGCCAAAGTGGAGATTTCTGAAAACGCCGGTTATGTGTTGCCGTGTCAACTGGGAGAAACGGGGTTTTAGGTTCTCAAACGTCACATTATGCGCCAGAAAATGCTTACGTCATGTGAGCGCCCTATGTTTAGAGTTTGTTTGGCTACTATTTGATCATGGATGCTGTTAAAGTGATACTCATTTTTACTTTTGTGCAAACGCTTTTGGCCTGTTTGCATTTGCTTCGCTGTCTGTCCACACGAACAAACCTCGCGCCATGTCTGTTGTTTTGAAAGGAACAGGAAGTCGCTTTTGCTATTCGTTGTTGTCGATTTTGAGGATTCTGATTGGCTTGCATGGCTTTATCCTTCTCCCTACACTGCCGCCCATTGTATTTATGCGGGTTGATGTAAACGACAACTTTTTTTGAAAACGATGTTGTGTGCACGATGTTATTTTTGAAAACGGAGGGGGAGAAATATTCGTTTCTCTAAATACCCGGCTATGTGTAAATGTGGCCTCAGTCTGAGAGTCATTTAGGTGCAAGTCCAAGCAAGCTTTTGTGTGTCATGAACTGAGGAGAGGGTTCTGTCTAGCCAGGGGACCGCAGGTTGGTCTAATCACTTGAATTTGCCACAGGTGGACTCAAAGGGTAGAAACGTCTCAGAAATGATCCAGAGAAATGGGATGCACAAAAAAATACATTTGCAGTTATCACAAATCTGGTTTTGCTTTTGTCATTTAGGGTTTTAAAGTGTAGACTTATGTGAAAAAACATCAGCATTTTAGCAAATGGCTACAACATAACAAAGTATGGAAAATTTTTAAATTAAAAGCGGTCTGAATGCATGTTTGTCCAAGAACAGCTTCAGTGAGAAATAATTTTATTCAGACTATTCTCTGTTTTATTATTTCGTTAGTCATTTAACAAGTTTATGTGAAGCCCAGAACAAACACTATTATCATGGATAACAATACAGGATAACGGCTGTTAATATTTCACTGCTGAGAGATGTGGCAGCGCCCACGGACTCCATCTGATTCGTCAGCCACTGTATAAATTGCCTGAAAAAATGCCAGCCAGCAAACTGGATAGATCCAGTCAGAGTCATTAGCAACACATGCAATGTTCTGGTAGCTGGTCTTGTGTTGCAGGCTGAAGTCTTCAGCTAACAGTTCACTAAAATAGTCTTTCAGTCTTGTTTGAGTGCGTTTAGGAATTGACTGATAGAGCCAAGTAAGTTCAGGTACATTTATTTGCACACTTTTCACAACACCCACTGTTTCAAAGCAGCTTTACAGAAATGTATATTGTTAATGTATATAATATCTCAATGCCAAACATTGAGCAGTTTGGAGCTGGGTGATAGGATAGTTTTACATTTGATGACAATTTGTTATTAGCATATTTTGATTTATGTATATGGGCAAAATTGGATATTGGTAATCTCGTTTGCACCTCTGCATATTAAAACTTACCATGTTTGATTGTGCAGGGTTATTTTTTCCCCTAATCTGAAATTTGAGGGGCATTTCTGTTATTTTTGGTGCCATTTTGCCCCAAGCCCTCGGGCCCGTTCTTCGTACGTTGCTTAAAACATCCGAGATCAAATGAGACATCCAAGATGATATCATCGTGCTAATCATGATCCGGCTAATTGGGTTCTTCGAACACACCTGTTGTTTAAGATTAGTATCGCTGGATTGAGTTATCTGAGATAATTGCGCATTCATGCGTTGGTTCAAAAGGGGATATGTATCGATAGTAGAAACTTTGATCAGCAGCGCTGTTATTGGCTGTTCAGCATGGCCAAAGAACGTGCTCAGTTTTTCTCCCAAGCAGAACAAGAGCTTTTAATGGAAGGTTATGCTGAATTTGAGTCTTTAATTAAAACGACAGGGAACACCTCAAAGTCTGCAAAAGCCAGGAGAGAGGGCTGGCAAAAAGTAGCAAACAAATTAAATGCGTAAGTGCTGTCCATGGTAGATGTTTCTATTACTTTCTACAGTATGTATTTTTGCATTTTAATAATTTCATATTTACTTTGTTCTTTTATGTCAGAGCCACCACGGGACCCACTAGAACATGGGGACAAGTAAAAGTGAAGTACAAGAATATTCTACAAAATGGTAGCCTTTAATTATTATACTGTTTTTATTTTAAAAAGCCACTTTTTTCCTCTTTTTAAAAGCCACTGTTAAAAAATGTGTTTGTTTACAACAGCCACCAAGAAAAAGGCTGAAAAAAAAAAAAAAAAACAGGTGGTGGTCCTGCACCACCACAATATACCCCTGCAGAGGAGACCGAACCATTGTGGAGATGGGCATCCCTGGGGGCAGCTCTTCCTCAGACCCAAAGCCAGGGACCAGTAGCAGCAACACCTTCATTACTGGTAGGCTAAATGAGCTTTTAATTCTCTTAGTACACTGTAAAAGTATTTGTTGCTGCATTAAACGAAGTATAATCCAAATGGCTGGTACAGTCATTTCAGCCGTTTGTGAAAGTGAAAACTTCTAAACTTTTAGTTAATATAAAATATGTTGCCATGAGATATTGATCACATTATATTTTTTACAGTGTAGTTAATTGTAATGGCAATTTTTTTTCCCCCTCTTTTGTGCAGTTTTACATGATACACCAACACTTTTACCTGTTCCCAAGCAAGTAGTGGCTGAAGCATATGCATTAAGTTGTGTACTTTTTCTAACTTGCATAAAGGGAAGAAAGTGCAACACTTTGTAATACCCATTTATTTCCATTGCACAGACAAGTGAAGAAACCCTCTCAGATGACTGTCCTTTGGAGGAAGAACCTGTAAGTGCATAAATAACTTTACACTAATTTGTATATACTTGTGTACCTATTCTCTCTGTCTGCAATATGAGTTGCAGGAGTCCACACCTAGAGAAAGGCCTACAGAAAGGCTTGCAGAAGAGTCTGCACAAAGAACTGATACAGAGGTGGACAGTGTTGTACTTTTACTTTTTACTTTTGTTGCATGAGGCATGTTTTGACCCTTTTTTTTTCTTTCACAAAATGACACAGGGTGACATCCGTTCCCTAAATAAACGGCATCTTCAACAAAAAAATCAAGTATTTTGACCTGAAAAAACACAAATTAAGAGGAGAAATTGAACTCGACAACTTGAAAAAGAGAAAAATTGCACTAGAGATAGAGTTGCTTCAAAAGGACCTTCAGAGTAAGTGCTAATACACCATTTGACACATACAGTGCCCTCCACAATTATTGAACCCCCTGGTAAATATGATCAAAATTGGCTGTAAAAAATAAATCTGCATCGATTATCCTTGTGATCTTTCATTCAAAAAATGTGCAAAATTCTAACCTTTCATTGAAGTAAAAGAATTGAAAGTGGGGGGAAATCACATTATGAAATAAATGTTTTTCTCCAAAACATGTTGGCCACAATTATTGAAACCCCTAGAATTTTTTACGAGTAAAATATCTCTGAAGTATATTCCCATTAATATTTACCTTTTTTAGTACACCAGGGTGACTAGGAAAATGAAACTGTCCAGCTATGACTTCTTGTTTAACAGGAGTTTAAATATGAGGAAACACAAAGGCCAAATCCCCTTAATCATCCATCACAATGAGTAAAACCACAGAATACAGTTCTGATGCGTAGCAAAAGATTGTTGAGCATCACAAACTAGAAAGTGGCTGTAAGACAATAGCTAAAGAATTGAAAATCCCCATTTTGACCATCAGGGCAATAATTAAGAAGTTATAACCAACTAAAGATGTTATGAATCTGCCAGGAAAAGGACGTGTGTCTATACTGTCTTAATGCACGGCGAGTATGAAAGTTTGAGTGGCTAAAGACTCTCCAAGGATCACAGATGGAGAATTGCAGAGATTAGTTGAGTCTAAGGGTCAGAAAGCCTAAAAAAAAATTATGAAACAACCCCTACATCCCCACATGTTGTTTGGGAGGGTTTAAAAAAAAACCTCCTCGCTCATCCAAAAAAAAATTCCAGCAAATTTAATTGTCAGACACGACTGGATCTTCAAACAACACAGGGTTCTGTGGTCAGATGAGACTAAAACAGAGCTTTTTGGCAGCAAACACACTAGATGGGTTTGGTGAACACAAGGATAAAAAGTACCCCATGTGTACAATTTAATATACCATTGGATCTTTAATGTTGTGGGCATATTTTTCTGCTGGAGGTCCTGGACTTCTTGTTCAGATACATGGCATTGTGGATTCTATCAAATATCAACAGATAAAAAATCCAAACCTGACGCCTTCTGCTAGAAATCTTATAATATGCCGTGGTTGGATCTTCCATCAGGACAACGATCCAAAACAAACATCAAAATCAAAACAAAAATTTGTTGCGGAACACAAAATGAAGCTTCTGCCATGACCGTCTCAGTCCCCTGACCTGATGAGTGGGCTGAACTGAAGAGGAGAAGCACCAACATGGATCTGGGAATCTGAAGGATCTGGAGAGATTCTGTGTGGAGGAATGGTCTCTGATCTCTTGTCAGTTATTCTCCAAACTCATCAGGCATTATAGGAGAAGACTCAGAGCTGTTATCTTGGCAAAAGGAGATTGCAAAAAGTATTTAATAAAAGGGTTTCAATAATTGTGGCCAACGTGTTTTGGAGAAAAACATTTATTTCATAATGTGATTTTCCCCCCACTTTCAATTCTTTTACTTCAATGAAAGGTTAGAATTTTGCACATTTTTTGTATGAAAGATCACAAGGATAATTGATGCAGATTTATTTTTTACAGACAATTTTGATCATATTTACCAGGGGGTTCAATAATTGTGGAGGGCACTGTAGTAGTATTGCTGACTTTACATAACTATCTCTTATTGCAGGCAAAAGATGACTTGCTGCCTTTTCTTTATAAAGAATTGTTTAAATAAAACTCCAGGAACTAAGCATATTTGTCTTGTCTTTTATTACACATTCAAAAATGGTGTTCCACAATTCTGTCGCGTGCAGCTCTGCCACTAGGTTGGTCCAAGTGCACTGGCTGGAGGTCGACATTATCAGGCTACACCCCCACCACAGGGGTCCTCTCCTTTCTGATAGTGGCAATGTTATGCAATATGGCACATGCAACAATTATGTCACAGGCCCTGTCAGGTGCAACCCTCAGACTTTTCAGACACTGAAATCTTTCCTTTAGTTGCCCAAGGGTCATTTCAATGCATGCCCTTGTCCTGGCTAGAGCTGCATTGTAACGGGTTTGTGGTCCAGGGTTTGGGTCAGGGAAGGGCGTCCTAAAATACTGCCTGCAGGCATAGCCCCTGTCTCCAAGCAGGATCCCGTCAAAATCCCATGTATAATGGAAAAATGCAGTTTTGTTAGGCTCAGCATAAGTGTGTGTAATACTGTGAGCTTGGCATTTATACACTCACCTAAAGGATTATTAGGAACACCATACTAATACTGTGTTTGACCCCCTTTCGCCTTCAGAACTGCCTTAATTCTACGTGGCATTGATTCAACAAGGTGCTGAAAGCATTCTTTAGAAATGTTGGCCCATATTGATAGGATAGCATCTTGCAAGTCAAGTCAAGTCAAGTTTATTTATATAGCGCTTTTCACAACACAGGCTGTATCAAAGCAGCTTCACAGCAATAAATTAGAACAATACATCAATGTTTGTTTCTAGTGGAACGTCTACGTTTGGTAATGCTGATCAATAGTATCGTTGATTGATTAATTAAATTAAATATCCCCAACTGAGCAAGCCAAAGGCAACAGTGGCAAGAAACCGAAAAACTCCATCAGGTGACCTAATGGAGAAAAAAAAACCTTGGGAGAACCCGGGCTCAGTCGGGGGCCAGTTCTCCTCTGGCGTTTATATGCTAGAGGTCGGATTTAACTGTAAGATTAAAAGTATTATATGAATGCCTGGCTAAAGAGATGCGTCTTTAATCTAGTTTTAAACTGGGAGAGCGAGTCTGAGCAACGAACAGTATCCGGAAGACTATTCCAGAGTTTTGGTGCTAAATGTGAAAATGCTCTCCCTCCTTTGGTGGATCTGGATATCCTAGGTATGACCAAAAGCCTCGAATTTAGTTACCTTAAAGAGCGCGATGGATTATAGGGCGATAGAAGATCCGCCAAATAGACTGGAGCTAAGCCGTTTAGGGCTTTATAAGTCAGTAGCAATACCTTGTAATTAATACGGGACTTTATAGGTAACCAATGTAGTGATGATAAAATCGGTGTTATATGATCATATTTTCTTGATCTAGTTAGAACTCTAGCGGCGGCATTTTGGACTAACTGTAGCTTGTTTATTGAGGATGCAGGACAACCGGCTAATAACGCATTACAGTAATCTAGTCTCGAAGTCATGAATGCATGAACTAACTTTTCTGCATCAGAAACTGATAGCATGTTACGTAGCTTAGCAATGTTTCTAAGGTGGAAAAAGGCTGTTCTTGTTACATATGAAATATGATTTTCAAAAGACAGGTTGCAGTCTAATATAACACCCAGGTCTTTTACTGTAGAGGATGAAGTAACAGGACATCCTACTATGTTAAAGTTGTATTGTGAGAGGTTTTGTGGGTGGTTTTTTGAACCGATAAGTAGTACCTCTGTCTTGTCTGGATTTAATAAAAGAAAATTACGCGTCATCCAATCTTTTATATCTTTAACACACTCTGTCAATTTGGATAATTTAGCGTTTTCATCCGGCCGTGATGAAATATAGATTTGAGTGTCATCAGCATAACAATGGAAACTAATTCCATGTTTCCTCATAATATTTCCAAGTGGCAGCATATATATTGAGAATAATAGAGGGCCTAACACAGATCCCTGCGGCACTCCATAGTTTACTGGAGTTATGATAGATTTTTCTCCATTTAAATAAACAAAATGGTAGCGGTCAGATAAATACGATCTAAACCAGCTTAATGCTTGTCCTTGAACACCAGTATAATTTTGTAATCGATCTAAGAGTATTGTATGATCTATAGTATCGAACGCAGCACTAAGATCAAGTAAAACTAATATTGAGATACAGCCTTGGTCAGAAGCTAAAAGTAAATCATTTGTGATTTTAACGAGCGCAGTTTCAGTGCTATGATGCGGCCTGAACCCAGACTGAAACTTTTCATAGACGTCATTTTCTTGTAAGAAAGAGCCCAGTTGAGCGGACACAACTTTTTCTAGTATTTTAGACATAAAAGGTAGATTTGAAATGGGTCTATAATTTACTAGATTATTCGGATCTAATTGTGGTTTCTTAATGAGAGGTTTTATAACTGCCAGTTTAAATGTTTTTGGAACATAACCTAAAGATAAAGACGAGTTAATAATATTGAGGAGAGGCTCTTCCACTACAGGTAACACTTCTTTCAATAGTTTAGTTGGTATAGGATCTAGTAAACATGTTGTTGTTTTAGATGAAGTAAAAAGTTTATTTAACTCTTTTTGTTCTATAGTTGTAAAGCACTGTAATTGTTCTTGCGGGGTGATAATTGAGGCTGAATTATAAGGCGCGATTGAGGATTGAACGTTTACAATTGTGGTTCTGATGTTTTCTATTTTCTCAGTGAAGAACTTCATGAAATCATTACTACTAAACTGTAATGGAATATTTTGTTCAGGAGTCATCTGTTTATTTGTTAGTCTCGCCACGGTGTTAAATAAGAACTTAGGATTGTTATGGTTGTTTTCTATTAGTTTGCGGAGATGCTCAGCCCTGGCCGCTTTTAGGGCCTTTTTATAACGTGACATACTGTCTTTCCATGCGATTCTAAAGACCTCTAAGTTAGTTTGTTTCCATTTACGCTCTAAATTACGGCAGTTGATGGAGATTTGTGGGACACATCCAGGGCACGAAGCTCCCGTTCCACCACATCCCAAAGATGCTCTATTGGGTTGAGATCTGGTGACTGTGGGGGCCATTTTAGTACAGTGAACTCATTGTCATGTTCAAGAAACCAATTTGAAATGATTCGAGCTTTGTGACATGGTGCATTATCCTGCTGGAAGTAGCCATCAGAGGATGGGTACATGGTGGTCATAAAGGGATGGACATGGTCAGAAACAATGCTCAGGTAGGCCGTGGCATTTAAACGATGCCCAATTGGCACTAAGGGGCCTAAAGTGTGCCAAGAAAACATCCCCCACACCATTACACCACCACCACCAGCCTGCACAGTGGTAACAAGGCATGATGGATCCATGTTCTCATTCTGTTTACGCCAAATTCTGACTCTACCATCCGAATGTCTCAACAGAAATCGAGACTCATCAGACCAGGCAACATTTTTCCAGTCTTCAACTGTCCAATTTTGGTGAGCTCGTGCAAATTGTAGCCTCTTTTTCCTATTTGTAGTGGAGATGAGTGGTACCCGGTGGGGTCTTCTGCTGTTGTAGCCCATCCGCCTCAAGGTTGTGTGTTGTGGCTTCACAAATGCTTTGCTGCATACCTCGGTTGTAACGAGTGGTTATTTCAGTCAAAGTTGCTCTTCTATCAGCTTGAATCAGTCGGCCCATTCTCCTCTGACCTCTAGCATCAACAAGGCATTTTCGCCCACAGGACTGCCGCATACTGGATGTTTTTCCCTTTTTACACCATTCTTTGTAAACCCTAGAAATGGTTGTGCGTGAAAATCCCAGTAACTGAGCAGATTGTGAAATACTCAGACCGGCCCGTCTGGCACCAACAACCATGCCACGCTCAAAATTGCTTAAATCACCTTTCTTTCCCATTCTGACATTCAGTTTGGAGTTCAGGAGATCGTCTTGACCAGGACCACACCCCTAAATGCATTGAAGCAACTGCCATGTGATTGGTTGATTAGATAATTGCATTGATGAGAAATTGAACAGGTGCTCCTAATAATCCTTTAGGTGAGTGTATGTTCCCTTACCACGTTCAAATAATGTGCATAAATGTGACTCTCTGAAAATTCTTGAGTCATGCACTGATCCTGGCCATTTTCCTTCCACATTTGTGATATGGAACATAGAGTCACACACCATCTTAGAGATTTTAGTCAGTCAACTGCATACTTTTTGATTCCATTCCTTTTTTTTAATGTAATATATTACTAATCTGGAATATTATAAATTGTGATAGTAACTTACCTGCACATTTACACTGTGAACCCCCTTTCGGTTCACAAAATCCCCTTCATTGGGGCCTGGTGGCCTGGTGGCCTGGTGGGATGTGTGTGTGCAGTCTATGGCACCAATCACGTTAGGGAAGCCTGAAGGACACATACTGTTAGTCATGCTTTTTGGCATGGTCATGAACGCATGTCATTAACAATTATAAATGTACCTGCAATAGCAAAAAAATGGGGGTCTTAAGTGGCTTGTAAATACCACAAAAACCCCTAAAAACTGCTTGAGTGCCAGGTAATCTTTGCGAATGGCATGACAGAGAGCACTTTTCACTAAGTTCTCTGCATCTCTGCAAAGTGCCACTCGCAAAGAATCTCAGGGCAATGCACACAGTCTGTGCAGTTGTCAAAGCCCGACTCCTCCGTGTTGAACACTTAATGTGTGGTTCCAACAAATTAATGATGTAGCCTAAATAACACCCTCACGAGAAAAACGATATCTCTCAACAATTGCACTGTCGCGCTGCGCTAAAGAATCCTGTCTATCCTGCAATACGTGATTAATTCGAAAAGCTCTGCAAATTATTCTTGCACCTTCCGCAACAGGTTGCTGTCGTAAAAATGGACAAGACATGGCTGCGACAGACTTCCCTATCTCCTCCGCTTATAAAGCCGCAATCTAATCCTGTTTACATGAAATAAGCTGCTCCCGAGCAGGTTTAAGATTGCTATGACTGTTGCTATGACAGCAAGTCCAGGATGAGCTTCGAAGAACCAAACAATCCAAGATCATGCCAAATTCTCAACAATCAAATCCAGCTAACTGAGTTAGCAAAGTAAAAAGAACGGGCCCCTGGTTATTTTCCTAGCCTGTTTACATTATGATGCATGATATCAAGGTTAAAATACTTAAGAATGCTCAGTGGTCAAGACTTGCTCAACAGTGTGGAAATGCTTGAGATGGTCATTCAAATCAAAGAAGGCAGTCATCCTCTGATATGATGATCATCTTCAGATTTGGGCTAGAATGTGTGGCTATATGTGAGGGTTCTTCAAAATTCTTCTTTTATGTTACACAACATAGCGTTGTCAAGTAAGATAGAATGAATGATCAAGTAGAACTTTTAATAAACACCAAGGAAAACATAGAAGCATACAACACAGTAACTATTAACGACAATGAACACTGAAGAGAGAAAACTGAGGACTTGAATACACTGAATCTGCATCCCAATCCAGTGGCTGCATCTTTCATAGGCTGCATTTGAAGGGCTATTCTGACCGCGGCTCCACAAAGGATGTCCCAATTTGAAGGCTCCATCAAAAATGCTCCATATTATTTATTTTTTTTGTAGAGAGAAATTGCTACACTGCTGATGTTGGAGACGAATTTACATGTCATACTCCATGTCTGATTTTTCAAGACAAAGACTGGTTTCTGTTTTTCAACTACGTTTGGAGAGATTTGAACGACTGTGGTGATGATCCGTTATACGTCGCTGAGTGGGATGGATCAGCTCCTAACACAAGATTTCGGGTGGTCGGTGACCACAGTAAAAAGCTACCAGACGACTGTGTTTATATTTTTTGTTGTAACGACAAGACAAAGCTCAACGTACAGGCCTGGCCTATTCGAGAATCTGAGCATCACACGTGCTACGACATGAAATTTCTGTTTCAGTGGAGAGATGTTTGTATGCTTGACAATATATTTACAAGCATAAACAAGATGTTTAGATGGTGTGACATGTATGATCGTTACAGTTCTGTAAAGATGCAATTGTTTCACCCTGAGAAGGGCGTTACCAACCCCGAAGACCGCCTCTTAAGCCCACCCACATATTACAGTCATTAAAAACGTGTACGGATCGGTGCATTCGCAACATTCATTCACCATGTCTCACGGATCTACACCCGTCTACTGCTACAGCAACACCCCTGAGACGGCCCCAGCGATGCCTGATGACAATGCCACACTGCTGGAACCCCACCCACAAACCTATGACAACAGTTGGTTGGATAAATTTTGTATGGATCTAGGATATCACAACCTGACCTTCCTTACAACTCCATACGGCAACACCGGTGCCATAGCTGGAGCTGCGGCCTTAGCCGGAATTGATGACACAGACAGTTGTATTCGTTCTGACGGGTTCAAAATCATAAAAGCGACTGTTGTTGTCCTTCTGGAACACGTTATCAACAAAAAGCTGAAAGAAATCTGTTTGGGGTGTGAAGTGGATCACCCCAGTCAGATTAGACATTCCTGTTTGTTTGAACCGGACCCCTATTTCTTTGATGCCTACTTTGATGAGCTGACGCGTAATCTGGTTAGACCAGACCTTAAGCACATCGTTGCTCAAGCATTGAGTCGTTGTGGTTTAAGGGTTCACCCCCAGAGGATTCAGGGGTCAGTGGATGCTATTTTACACGAACTGCGTGACGAGGTTTTTATTGTTGAGAAGCTTCGTGAAGTCAGAGAGAAAGTTGTGGACAGCGGCAGTGAACAAATTGTCTATGACGCTGTGGACAGCTGGAAAGGTATTGTCCAAGTTGACTGTTTGTGACAACAGCATGGGGGGAACACTTGTTTTGCAACAGGACTGGCTAAGTGTCTACTTAAACAACGTATTAGATGTGAGATGACCACCTTGTTGTATAACAACATTAATGAATGCCAATGTATCGGTTACTGTAAACAGATGTGGTGTTGATGCCAAACGTTTTACAAACCTTAAGAAACAAATGTCTTTTGTACGAAATGTGTCAAATGAATGGTCTGATATGATGCGATTATGTGTTAATGCTGGTGATCCAGTTTGTGTAACCATCAGAAAAGTTTTAGACCTGATGACTGAATGTGGTAGCTTTATTAGAATAGCTGATATATTATGCTTGTGTACATATGTATCAGATCTATGTGTGGACATGTTGACAAGAAACAATCAGACTGATGTTTGTGAAATCGTTGAAACGCTGGTTGATTATATTCTTGAGAAAAATATTGTGATGTGTATAAAATTTCTACACTACATCGATGCGGTATGATACCTTTTGTATCCTTTTAATGTTTAAGAAATAAAACCTGAATCACTTAAGCCATCTGTGTTATTCTTTTGTGGAGCCTGAAGTGTCAATATGTCAGAAGAAATGAAAAAGATTTATTACACACCTTCTAACCCTGGTTCTTTAGGGGGTAAAAAACGTTTAAAAGAAGGTGTTTTAAAAGAGATGGGGGTCCGTTTAACCGATAAAGAAGTTTCAGATTGGCTCGCTGGCGAGGATGCATATACACTACACAGAAGTGCACCGCTAAAATATAAAAGGAATCGGGTTTTTGTCTATGGTATTGATATGCAGTTCCAAGCCGATCTAGTAGATATGTCTGCATATGCCGAGGTAAATGACAACAACCACTTTCTGTTGACATGCATCGATTTGTTTAGTAAGTACGCATGGACACGTGTATTAAAAAACAAGAGTGGTGTAGAGGTCTCTAAAGCTTTTGAATCCATAGTGAAAGAGGGTCGCGTACCACAGAAATTACAGACAGATAAAGGAAAGGAGTTTTTTAAAAAACACTTTCAAAATGTGACAAAAAGTACAATATTAACCATTTTGCAACAGACACAGAATTAAAGGCTTGTGTTATCGAGCGGTTTAATAGAACCTTAAAAGGAAGAATGTGGAGATATTTAACAGCTATAAACTCCAAACGTTACATCGACATACTTCAAGACATTACACAAGGATACAATGTGAGCTATCACAGAAGCATCAAGATGAGACCGATTGATGTGCGTGTAGAAAACGAATCTGTGGTGCTACATAACCTATATGGAGATACCAAACCACACAATGCTGCCCCCATATTTAAATACAAGATTGGTGACGTGGTTCGAATTTCTAAAGTCAGAGGTCCGTTTGCCAAAGGGTATGAGGAAAACTACACACAAGAGTATTTCACTGTTTCAGCACGTATTCCACGAGACCCCCCTGTTTACAGATTGAGTGACTATGATGGGGATGTTATCAACGGTGTTTTTTATGCTGAAGAATTGCAAAAAATATTTGTTAGTAAAAACAAGACATTTAAAGTTGAAAAGATTTTGGATAAGAAGACGAAGGGTCGCAAAACATTAGTACTGGTACAGTGGCTCGGATGGCCTGCAAAATTTGCATCATGGATCGATCAGAAAGAATTAGTCGACGTACAGGTGCCATAAAAACAAAGGACAAGGACAGATTGTCTGCAGTTGTATAAAAACAGACATGGCAGAGGGTGGTTTTTATGTCACACTACCATGCAATGCTTCACGGTCTGTATACCCTGATAATACAATCTCTAATTATAGAACAAGGATGGCTACACCTATAAATATAAAAGGAGAATGGGAGGTGGGGCTCGTTCAAATCGAATATCCTAGAAGTTGGTACACATTTAACAGCAAAGATGCAGTTTTTGAGATAAACATCGAACCCATCACTGTCGACGACGAAAAAAACACTAACAACATACGCCGTGGTGTAGATGTGAAGAAGACCGAATTATCGAGACTACGCATACCGATAAAAACTGGTTATTATGACAAGGTCCCATCTGTTGTTAGTGTGATAAATGATTTACTAGCCCCTCATGGATCATTCGGTTACGATGTTGTAAAAAACAAAGTATTTCTGAAAGCAAAACCCAACATTTCAATAACATTCCATGGAAAACTAGCCATTATTTTAGGGTTGAAACCAGGTGTTCCTATAGGAGATTCTATGCGACAAAAAACAAACCCTGGAAAAACTAATTTTGAAAAGGATGTTGTAACATATGCAATGCATCAGGCAGACATACACGGTGGCTTCTATACTCTTTATATATACACAGATATTATCAGATACCAGTCAGTAGGTGATGCCTTTGTACCGCTCCTGGAGTGTGTACAAATAACAGGTGATAACAATAACACAGTCAGTGTTCGATACGACAAACCCCACTACGCATCTGTCAACAAATCGGTCATCACAGATATTGCTATAGAAGTGAAGGACGATCAAAATCACCACATCCCTTTTTCTTACGGGAAAGTGTGCATTAAACTACACTTTAGGCCAGTAAAAAATTTTCATTAAAATGGTGTATTTCAACAATCACAATGTTGATCCCATGCGTTATGTGGCCTATTACCAGAATCAAGCGGGAAATGGACTTCCGGGGTATGCAGGAGGCGGAGTTATGTATGGCGCTGGTTTGGGTGGTCTTTTTAGGGGTCTCTTTAGAATGGCTATACCACTACTAAGACGAGGATTTAGCATAGCCAAGCCACATCTTAAATCAGCAGCGAAAAACATACTAAGTGACGTTGTTAGTAATACGTTATCACAATCTTTTAATAACAATCACGATACTCAAGACGGATCCGGGTTGATGGTGATGGCACGCAGAAGCGTACCTAGGCCACCGGGTGTGCGGAGGAGTGGCCAGAAGCAGAAGAAAACAAAACAGCCCCCCAAGAAAACATCAGTTGTAAAACGCAAGCGCAAGGAGACAGCTAAGAGCAGTGCTTCAAAAAGATCAAGGAGTTCTGTTAAAACAATATTTTAGATCATGGCGTTACTTCACAACATGTCAGAAGAGTGTTTAAAAACCGAACTGGATCTGTTTACTGTACCACTGACTCAAACCGCTATTGAAAAAAACACTTATATAGAAATACCACCATTATCAGCAATATCTGACACATCCCCTCTGGAATTTTTTATTGCGGGGAATGGAGAGGATTACGTGGATCTAAACAACACATTGTTGTTTATGCGTGTCAAAATCACTTATGCAGATGGAACGGATATTGCAGACGGAGATCCCGTGGGGCTTGTTAACTATCCGGGAGCCACAATTTTTTCACAAGTGGACGTATCACTTGGAGATCGACTCATTTCACAGAGTTCTAGCACATACCCATACCGCTGTATGATAGAGTGTCTTACTAATTATGGTAAAGACACCCTTGAAACACTTTTCTCAGCGGGACTCTTTTACAAAGACAAGGCGGGGCATATGGATGTGTCGGACCCCGCCGGAGAAAATAGCGGTCTGACAAAGAGAGCAGCCTTCACCAACGCTAGTAACGTGGTCGAACTACTTGCGCCAGTTCACAGTGACATCTTCTTTCAAGATAAACTTTTACTCAATGGATTGGACCTTAAAATTAGAATGACAAGGGGTAAAGACGAGTTCTGTCTGATGAGGAGCAATGACAGAGCCTACAAACTGAACATCCAGACAGCGTCGCTATTTGTGAAAAAAGTGACAGTGTCACCAGCTGTGAGACTGGGTCATGCGCAAGCCCTACTCTCAACCACAGCCAAGTATCCCATCGACAGGGTGTGTTTGAAAAGCTTTTCATTACCAGCCGGCTCCCGGGTCTGTAATCAAGAGAACTTATTCTTAGGGCATTTACCAAAATCTCTGGTTCTAGCGATGGTTGATAATGATGCATTTGTCGGGGCATATAATAAAAACCCTTTTGCCTTTAAAAACTACGATTTAGAATTTTTAGCTATTTATCTGGATGGTCAACAATACCCCTCGAAGCCTCTACAGCCTGAATATGAAAATGGTTCTGCAGTGCGGGAGTTTTACCAGTTGGCGCTGGCTTCAGGAAAGCATCTTAAAAACCAGGCTCTGAGTATCGATAGGGAGGATTTTCTGCATGGTTATACACTCTACTCGTTCAATTTTACACCAGACGAGGAGTGCAGCCAGCATGTATCACTTATCAAAAGCGGCAATATAAGACTAGAAGCGCGCTTTAGACAACCACTACCACAGACTGTTAACTTAATTGTTTACGCATTATTTGACAGCATAATTGAAGTGTCAAATCGACGACAGGTACTTGTTGATTACTATTAATGCGTTAAAATGAACACAGTACAACTTACGGGTGTCATGGATAAGATTTCGTGCAATACTTATTTTCTTGGGGTACTACCGTGTGACTATCTACCAAAAACCCCTTTAAGAACATTACCATCAATGGTTTTAATCAATACAGATCCATCAGGACTCCCAGGCCAACATTGGTTGGCAATCTACATAAATGCTGATAGAGTAGGTTGTTTTTTCGATAGTTTTGGTAATAAACCAGATTACCAAGGCTTTCACCCTGTTATCAAAGACTTTTTAAATCACAATTCTAGTAAAGTACTACATTCCACTGTGCAAGTCCAAGATTTTTCATCAGACACGTGTGGTCAACACTGTGTGTTCTTTCTCTACCACATGTCAAAGGGATATGATTATGATTATGTGTTGAAATTGTATACCAATGATTTAATTAAAAATGATAAAATGGTGTCAACATTTGTGAAAAAACTAAAACATGTTCCATGTAATGACAATGTTTTCAAATGTATTCAGTGTGTGCAATTGGGTGCAATGTACATGTATCATGCTTAATATCTTTAAATAAAGATACTCGAGAAACAGATATTTCTTTTAAGTCTTTTTTATTACACATACACACTACATATTCAACAATACATGTAATTCATAACACATAAGTTCTCAAAAAAAAAAAAACAGAGAACGCAATAGGCTACACACAAACTGGGGGATTAAAAACTTAACCATCGACTCTGGTCTAGACTGGGTGAATTGAACAAGATGTCTTCTGGATGTTTTGAATGTATCGGTGTGCTCAGATGCACTTTCCGTTTTTTACTCTTCTACATTTTATCTAAAATGTAACGGACATTTTTCACGCTCCTCTGTGGAATATTTTTTAAAACCTCATCTGCAAAATCATCTAAACCATCGTGGGCTGTAACGCTGTCTGTTGGGTGTGGACCTTCTTTTACAAGGCTGTCAGGCTGTGGAAGACTTAATGTTAATGTGGAAGATTCCCTATCCCCCAGTCTAGCGAGTGTTAAAAACCTCTGTAAAACAGTGGTGTACATCTTAGCTTTTTCGTGGTGATCTATGTCAGACCTTTGCAATATATTTCTTATAGTCGTATCCAAATCGTTCTCCACAACATGATGTATAGACTCGCGGGTGTTAGAGGATTTCAGTTTATCCAACTGGTGTTGCGGGATTAAAAACATCTTCTCGGCATACTCCATCACCAGCTTATTTAGATGTAATTAAACTGGTTATAAAGGGAATTGCAACGCTTAACAAAGGTAATAGAAATCCGCCTTGTTGATTGATTAACCGTCTTTTACGTCTAACGCCAACCTTTTTATCTGCAACAATTTTGATCTCGTTTCTTTTTCTCTTTAGTTTCTGATATTGTTGTGGTGATAGTGGAATATTTCCATGGACTACGTTAAGAGCTACTTCACACAACGTCACAATGAGTTCGTCTGCAGCAGCCTCTAAAATAACACGTCTTTGTTTAGGTGTAGCTTTTAATAACAGTTTTAAAAGAGGCAGGTTTCTTAAAAGTCTTGCAGACATTTTCAAATTCCGTCTAACAATGTCAATGTTTTCTTTTCTGAACGTACACAACTGGATATTGTGACAGAATGTCTGTTCTGAGACGGTACTGCTCTGGTGTTTTTGCTTTAAAGTCAATCAAAAGGTACCCGAAAGGCATACTGGTCGCATTTTCATAACACTCCATAAAAAATTTTGTGTTTCGGGGGTACATTTGGCGTGCTAATACATTAATTTGTGTATTGTCTCTGGGGTTTTTGAACAGCACCAGATAATTGGTGTTCAAACTGATGGTCCTGCTGGATTTACCTTGAGAAAACAAGTTTTGTACAATATACAATGCACTCAGGTTTTTGTGGTGTACATACATCGTGAATAAACGTTGGATTTCAGAATTGTTACTAGCATCCTGCATCACATCATCTAAAATAACAAAATTATTCTTGTCGGGGGGAAACAAATGATCATCATTCAGAGTCTGGGGGATACCTTCAATAAATTTAATATCATACAGTTTAAACAATTCGTCATATAAAGGTTGCCAACAATTATAAATGTACACAATGTTTTCAACATTTTTTGAAATGACACTTTTAGCATTTTCCAACAACATTTTTGCAAAAAATGTTTTTCCTGAGTTAGAAGGACCACTTAATACACAAGAAAATGGGTGAACCAATCTGAAATCGAATCCAGCTGTGTCTACCACCCCTCGATGACCAAAAACGTTGTCAGTAGCCATATGGTAATGTAGTTAGGTCAGGTAGCAAAACACGCTTGTTGTACACAACTTGGAATTTTTTCACAACTGACTTGTTGTGTAATGTGAACTGCTTTTTGTTCCTCACTATACTGTCAGCGTGTGCAAGAATATAACTGCTGTCGCCCCGCCCCCTCACATACTGATCAACAAGTCCTATTAATGAGTCTAGCCTGATGGCCTCAGAGTTTACAGCATTCAGTGTGATGCCTTTGGCCTTCATACACACCTTGCCCTTGGCTGTACGATACCCGTAACTTTTAGGACCACTCGAGGAGAATTCAACAATAAAATCGTTGCCCCCGACTTCATCAGTAAGGTCGCCAAGGTATGGACCTAGTGGGGGTTCGTATTCACCGTCTTTAGATATGTACACAACACTATCGGTATCGCAATAAATCAGCCTGTCCCCCAACCGGTCCATAAGATCATAAAGTTCCAACCGGGCGTGGGCAGTCGTAAAAGCGCCTAGAAAAATATTAATGTCACATGTCTGAGCTCCTTTCCCATCTGCGTAAGACCATTGCACGATCGCTACGGTGTCTGACACAAATGAGAAATGTTTCACGTCATACTCAATGCCAAAAATGTGTCGGGCAAACTGTTCAGGGTCTGTAAGTATTTCAGTTGTCGGGAGCTGTTCGCGCATAGAGAACCTCCCCCACAATGAATTAAGAATAAGCTTCATAATGGATCTGCGTGCGGCATTAAACTCGATCTTGTCCAGATTCAGCTTAATCCCTTCTTTCTCAAAGTAATCTTTAACATAAGATTCTTTGTCGGCATCAGTCACAACATCTTTTGGAAAACCTGAACTTTCCTGTTTGAACTGCAAAAATGTTTTAACATAATCACAAAACAATGTTTCAGATCGTTGGGGAAAATGCCAAACCTCATCGATTTTTGCCACTACATAACCCTTCTCAATTGCTTTTAACAGCTCGATGCTAACCCAACAACCGTGTATAGCCCTTTCCTCATCTGTGTGTACACATGGCCGTGTCTGGTTTTGTTGTTCAGCACACAACCTACAAAGTTGAAACATTAACTTCCCACCTGTCCTATAAGGCAATACAGGATGAAGCAGCTTCCGCGGAGGGATGACGGTAGCCTTGACAAAGCCATAATAATTTTCAAGGTTTTGAAAATCCTTGTATATTATTTCAGGATGGCCAATTGGATAGCATTTTCGCGCTTGGCAGAAGGGATATAACAAGGTAAAATCTACATACCTAATACGCTCGCCCTCCGTGACTTTGTGGTACAGTTTTAACGCATTAGTTCGTCCGCCGAAAAGTGCTTCACGAGGTTTCAATCTTTCAGGGTGGTTGTAAGTAGCCATGAAGTCCATCACCGCTGTGTCGGTCTGTTTAGCACGGACCCAATCACACTCCCAAACCACCTCGACCACCTGAAGACCGTACGCACGCTCCAAAATTTCAAGTTTGTCATCACATTGTCTTTTCAGAATACCATAAGGTACTTTTGATAACGGATTGAGATCATTAGGGTTATAACAACGTTCGCAACCATGAAAAAAACACCCGAGAAATTCGAATGCTTTTTTCACGGTACCGTCGCCATAAAAACCATCCACATAGTATTTTCCAAATGACGCCTCACCACGGTTTAGAGCGTGTTGAACATCTATGGACCGTGATGTTCGGATATATTCAAGCCATTCAATTGAGATGTTTGAATATGTCTTGTTCTGGTTGATGTACGCATTGTTGCGTGTTAGCGCTATTGTGTCTTTAGGGATGAAGTGTGTTTTATACGTAGCCATACATGTGGCTGCCAAAGTAGTGTAATTAAACGGATCAAGGCCTGCACATAGAATGAATTCATCGCAATACTTCATACATACGTCCCTCAGCAGAACGACGTCGTTTTTACCATAAATCGCCAGTTCTTTTTTAAAATCAAACACTTTGTCGGAAGTGGTACTGTACCAGTTATCAAATGCCACTCTGTCTTGACTTGACATAGTCGAGTACCCGTAAAATTTCTTGTCAGGGTACGGTCCTATGTAGTTGTCATTTTCAACGCGGTTAAAGTGATGCGGGAAATATCCTTTCTCAGCATTAGGCAGATTAAATGCAACGGGTGTCTTGGCTAACCGCATGGGTATGAAGGAGTATGAATCAATAAACCGCTGTTTGAATGCCGCGTCATACATCAAGATTAGACGACAGCCTTGCATCGTAATTTTAGGGGCAAACCCCTTCTTAGTAAAGTATTCCAAAAGGATGAAATGATCAAACCCCGAAGCGTTATGCGCAATCCACGTGTAATTACGGTAACGAGGATGTCTGAATTTTTTAACGAGGCGATCCACACAATCTGGTCCTTCAGCCACGAATTCGTCGCCAGCAAACGTAATAGCGCATACGAAATTGGCGATGTGCCTTCCGTTTTCATAACGGGTCTCAAAATCGTAGAAAATGTAACGATCGTTTGGCACCTCCGCCTTAACGGGCTGGATAAAACATTGATGCACACCATCAGTAACCAAACTCTCACCACAGTGCACACAACGATCTGCAGGACATTTATGGGGTTTGGGTTTAGGACCGCTGACATGGTAGCGTCTATTACATTTTCCGCAATATTTAGTCACATCACACTGCGCATATTGCATACCTTGAGGTGGTTTTTTATGCATCTCAAAACAGTAGTCAGACTTACAATAACGCAGACAGTCATCGCAATGTTTTGGCTTTTTGGGGTGTTTATGACATTCTGGGTCATTACAGACATCACAGACGTACCGACATCTGTGATCTCTCCTACAGGTGAATCCCTGGTAGCAAAACTCACACACATATGGTGTACCAATAAATGCGCGTAGATTTTTAATCATAAAATAATGATTGTCGTGCAGGTACAAAAATACTGTTTTAGCATGCGGGTCGTCTGTGTTTGTATACTTCTCCAAAACACCTGTATCAGACCGATAGAAGACAACTATTTTAACATTCAGCATGCGTTCAAACTGTCTGATGTCATTAAACGCTATCTTGTGTTGATCAGCATATCCAGCTGACTTCTGCAATGAAGATGCAACTGACTCTAGCTCAGCGTGCTGTTTCTGTGGGTTTAGGAAATGTGCCAGGCAGATTGCAAAACAAAGGTTGTTTGAAACGTTCGTGGGGCAGAACAGATTAAGTCTGTTTTTACCAATCACTTCATTGTGAGCAAGGTCACGTAACTTACGATAAGCACCGCCACGTTTACTTCTTGCTATCGACACTCTTAAATTCATTCTCTCATCAAACTGCACATCAGAGTTACTCTGCATTATTTTTTCAAGCTCGTTTATAAATAGATCAACACTGTAACCATTGCTACCTGACAAAAGTGTACTAACATCTGATGTCAAACTAGGACCCCTCAAGGTGATACTGATTAAACTACCATCTCCGCCTAACAGTCTGGAAAACGCCACTATTTCAGAAAGTGCATCATGTAAAAACATGGTGTAGGCTGCTAAATCTGTAGAAGATATTTCCCGCAGATTTATAAGCCTGTGGATTTCCAGACCATTGAACCGAGTTCGTGGCAGTATAGTGTACCCACTCACATCACCACCCTCTCTTACAATTGATTCTATATCATCATGTGTGAGACCCATGTTGGGTGCTTCAGGATTGAGTGTGGGTTGTGACTGGGTACACACCCCTTCTCCTGACTGTTGGGGAGTATCAAAATGTTCAAAATCAGAATTTGGTTCTGGAGTAGGTTCAGACACCTCTCCTGACTGTTGGGTAGTTTCAAAATGTTCAAAATCAGAATTTAGTTCTGGATCTTCATCTGACATATCCCCTCTATGTGGTGTATTCACAAAATGTTCAAAATCAGAATTTGGTTCTGGATATTCATCTGACATTGTGTTCTTGATGTTTAATAATTCTAGCAATGTATCTGTTGTAGACCTAGGCCTATTAATTTCATCCATTGTCTGTATTAAATAGCGCAAAGTTTCTGTGGTACTGCATTGATCAAGGGACACCACACTGCCATCATCTCGTCTAAACCTTGCTACCCGATCCTGATCAAAATCATCTGACTCCCGACAACGTTTGGCCATTTTAAATCAATTTTTGTTTTGTTTTTATTTAAACACACGTAGGTTTTACACATGAAATAACTACGGAAAATAAAACAGTGAAAAAAGAAAGAAAACCAACTAACCAACAACTATACAATCATAGCGATAACACACACAGCTTGGGATAAATGTAAAAAAAAAAAAAAAAGAAAAAAAACATTGTATAAAAGAAAAAGTATAACACACCCAGCAAAAAGAAAAAGAAAAAGACAACTCACCGGTGATTCTTTTTTGCCATGAACACGACCTTCTTTAACAATTCCACCGACAAACATTGATCTACGGCCGCTTTTTGGACAGATCCACTATGAAGTCGTTGTGCAGCTATGACCTGCTTGAACGAAATACCATGCTGTTGTTGTGTTGCCATGAGGTGCTTAATCCAAACACCATGCTGTTGTAGCACTGTAGCTGTAGAATGTGCGTGAGCATCAATCTTTTTCTCAATTGCATGTATCGCTCTGATTATTTGTTGAGTGTCTATATTGGGTTGTGATTCCTGTCTGAAAGCCTCCTGATTTGAAGGTAGCTGTTCAGGGTCAGATTCTTCCACAGCCACCACACGTTTGCTGGATGGAACAGGTCGCTGTGTTTCGGGTTCGGGTGTAAACACACACTCATCCCACGATTCTATAAGTCCATCACTCCAACTCTGTACATCATTTATATCGGGAACCGCATTGTCATCCACGACCACATCTGTTGAGAAAAGAGATGGGAGAAAAATAGAATAATTTAGAATAATTTATGCATTAAAAGATGAAATTATTACTTTTTTTTTCTCAGCATGCCTATTTATAAAGGTATTTGAGAAGAGACACTTTTACACAGCGTTCTCCGCTACAGCCTGTTAAAAAGATAGGCTAAAAGCATACTCTAAGAGATATGCATGTTTACGTTTTAAACATTATGCATGTCAACAACAGTTTTAAACTATTGCAATAGACCTACGCGTGCGTGCACACACACACACACACACACACACACACACACACACACACACACACACACACACAAACACCCAGAGAGAGAGACATGAGCTCTCTCTCTATTACATCCAAATAAAAAACAATATCATACTCTACTACATTGTTTGTATCTGATTTAGTATAAAGAGAAATCATTCCACCAGTTTTGTTTGTTCACATACTTTTAACAGCTGATCGTCTTGGCTTCTTCCGCCTCGATGTCTGTGGTTTGAAATCAACTGGTACTTTTGCTTTTGGGGCGATGTTCACACCAGCTATCCGCTTGAGTCTGTTTTTTGGTTTTGCCTCTATTCCACGCGAATTAGTCTTCGCAGCATCGTTAGTGGATTCAGACGCACCAACACGGTTCACAACGTTTGATAAGCCTTCTGGAAATACATAAGGAAGTTTTAAACTAAAATCATCACACCATAATAGCAAATAGTATAATGATCGATAATGTCAAAATACACTCACGGATCGGGGGAATGTGCACATTGTCACGCGGTGCTCTAGTATGTACTAAAGCTGTGACAGTTTCCCGTTTCGGTCGGGCTGGTAAAAAAGATAGAGAGAGAGAGTGAGATACAAAGAAGATACGATATTTTTCCTACGCACAATACAGTATAAGCATGTGTTCTCACACACACCGCATACGGATCAGTTTTAGGAAGCAGAACACTTACGATGCACAAGGCCATCCGCGCGCTCTGGCAAAGGATCCTTTACAGTGCTAGATCTCAGATTCGGAGCTCCTCCTAATATATATAAAAAACGTTTATGCATCACACACACATACAAGCATACAAGCATACAAACAATATTAACATTTAAACATAAAACGTAATTATTACGTACCACTCGCTTGGTTCAGGAAATTAATCTCCTCAACGAAATCGAAAAGACTCATATCAGTCACACTACCTGAAGCGTAGAAAACCTGTTTTAAGTAACGCAATAGAACTGTGACTCTCGTAAGTTTCTTAACAATATTTACTAATTAATAAAACACACTTACTGTTAAGACCGGCGTCCATCTTCTTGTGAACAACACTCACGTTTCCAATAACGAAATGCAACGTTGAAAATTGTAGTTTGAGGACGAGACAGGGACGCTGATGCGAGCTGTTTGTTGTATGAAATAAACCCTATTTTTATACAGGTACCTACGCATGGTCAAAAGTGTTAAAAGTAGGCTGTTCCCTCACAACGCCATTTACGCACCTACCATCACAGAAAATATTGCAATACACATCGCGCGTCCTGTCCAGACACTCGCCCCATCAGACTGGAAGGAGTCAGATACCAATCAACAATTGGCTAGACAGTATGGCTCTGTAAATCAGAGACACATCTGTTTGATCTGTTTGATCTGTTTTTGTCTTTTAAAACATACCCCACCGGACATCACCACGTGTGGATATGTGACAACGCAGTCACATGTCAATCAGGAAGCAAACCCCAGCCAGCTCGGCTCTGTAAATCAGAGACACTGTTTTCTTGACACACGGATAACCTGTCAATCATGAGTGACAGGGGGTCATAAATCAATCAAATATTAACCCAAAAGTGACACATGGTATATGTTAATACTACTCATGGCCACGAGGTAGACGGAACAAACGAGGATCTCATGATGGTAGAGGTGTTCAAATCCAAGGGCACCGGCTTTGAGCCCATTCCTGCGAAGAAAGAAAAGAAGAAAAGAGCAAAGCGCATCAAACAACCCCACACCACACCACAGGTTAGTGAACAGGCACTTAAATACTCACAGCCCATCCAGACCTGGGGCCTCATGTATAAAACTTTCAATAGTTTTTATCCTAAAAGTGTGCGTATGCGCAAAAGTTTTCAGATTTATAAAACCATGTATACGCCAGAGCCTGAGCTCTGTATGAGATAAGGATTTTTCCCCTCACATTACATTGCTAAAAGTCATTCAGTATTCTTGCCTATTCTTGCCTAAATACAAATTTGATAACATTTCAGGGAAGAGTTATTTTCAATCTTTTCCACTGGCCAAATAGTAGTGTATTAGTATTTAATTGTATTTAATTACATTAAACAAATCCAATGTATGCAATTTTGCCCATAATGTAAACATGTATTTTAGGATGCTTATATATTTTTTAATGGAAACAAATGTGCCTTATTTCTTGCAGTGTAAATAATTGTAAGAGTCAGCGCGTCACTGACAAAACATTTTTAAAAATAAAACGTTTCTTAGTTGAAATCAGCTTACATCATTTTCAAAATATCCTTTGAGGCCATGGAAGTTTTACATCCTAAAAGTGTTATAGGAAATGGGACAGATATTTTGTGAAATTTGTTTATTTCTGAAAAATACATTCTGATATAAAAAGTGTCACTCAACACTTATTTGTGTCATTATTCCAAGAGACATGTTATGACATGACATTGACACATACAGTTAAAAATACAGAAACGTGACTTAAAGGTAGTTAGTATCAAAATAACAAGACACAAATTAAGTAAAAATGAATATCAGTGACCAAAAGAGGATTCTTCTGTGCTAGATTCGAGGGTATGAATTTAAACATGGTAAACGTGTTCATCAGAGCTGAGACTACATTCTTATGTTACTGAAAACATTAACCGTTCCCACTTTATATTAAGTGTCTTTCACTACTATGTACTAAAATTGAAAATATTTATTTGATACAATGCACGTATTGCTCTTCCCTTGCATCTAAACCCACCCTTAAACCTACCCATACCACCAAACCTGTCCTACCTTACAGTGCCTGTCTCACACCTCAACAGCAGCACAAGGGTTTCGCAATGCAACATCAACACAATAAGCACATTGTACCTAACAGTACATAGTAGTTAAAGACACCTAATATAAATTGTAACCCATTAACCAAAAGAATTTAATAAACGAATGTTCAAGTGCCTATAAATGTGTGAATGCCAATAATTCCAGGCATTTATATGCATATCATGCATTTTTGCATCAGCAGCAGAGACTGCAGGAATGATGGAAGACGATCCCACCACCACCAGAACAAACGTCTGATCAACACAAGAGTGCATTTAAAAAGTGCATTTAAAAATAAACCTGCATACCTTCATTTAGACCAGTCAAATTGCATAGGTGATTACAAAACCTTCAGAATATAAAATTTGCAATAAGAAATGTTTTTTGGGATGCTGCAATAATTAAATGTTTTAATTTGCACTGGAGCAAATAATCATCATATCTCAGTCCGATCAGGGACTTCTAATATAGAGTCAAAATAATGATTTCCTTATTATCAACCAGTGATGAAGAGGACGTTAATCGCACAGTAGCAACAGGCCAAAGTGTCTGTGATGATATCATGCTAATCCTTAGGATTGGCAATCACGCAGAGATCCATCCAAAACTTTTGCATACAGATTCCCATGACAGGAATCCAACACGGAAGACTTGAACATGGCTGAATCTGGCTTGTTTGTTCCTGAGGAGATCGACCCGCAGATCAATAAAAAGGTCTTTCCCTCATCTTTAGTTCATGAGGGCCACTGTGCTCTCCGGTTGCTCTCGGACCAGCTCAGAGAAGAACTCCAGCGCCAGACGCACGTGGACGGGCACAAACACATAGGAGGTGTAGATGACCATGGCCACCATCGTAAAGAGGACTGTGTTGAAGATGGACTGTTCCCACGGCTCCAGCACATAGATGCCTGTGATGAGCAGGTACTGGTAGTACAACCAGCCCAAATTCTCTCTCATCTTCTTCATTTCCATGTGAAGGGCCACACAGCCTCGCTATGAGCTGAGGGGGAAGACAACAGGGTGAGGCGCACAATGGACACACAACAACAGATCAAATCATGCGTGAAAATGCTGGTTAGGAGTGCTAGTGTGTGTCTTTAAAGAGCCTATCAAATTACACCACAGGAATTCGTGTCTCCGCGGCATTCAAGCGGCTCACCGTTGTATGTGGTGACGTGCATTTCATTATTTATTTTCGGGACTGTAACCTGATACTATTGATAGCATTTTCATCACTTGAAACAAGATAAACATGAATGATTCACACTTGTGTTCCAACTGAATCTCATTAAATAAATGTCAAGTAATGAAAACTGGGCTGTCGTGAGAATGTAACCATGTTTGAATGTGCTTATTAATAATGTGCAGCTCAAGGGCAAGTAAAGGTAACACTCCAGCATGTGTAGCAATAATACACAATCTACACACGACCGGCACACCGGCACAAAACACCACAAGAACACGTTCCCTCGCTCTCTCATCACTCATGTCAACAGCATGGAAAACATTTACACTCTTGCTCATATAATGGAAACTAATATAACAACTGGGTTGTATATATATATATATATATATATATATATATATATATATATATATATGGATTTAAAATGTGGCTAATATGTTAAATTATTAATTGCATAAAAAACTATGGTTTAGATAGTGTAGTGTCTCATTGTATAGTGAAAACAATGCCCATGATTTTTTTTTTTTTATTTGTTACTCCGATCGATTCAGTCATATTCAATCCTATTTTAAATAAAAGATGTTAGATGTTACCACATGAAGCACATTAGGAGACCTATTTACAGGACTATAGTCAGTATCCCTATAGACATATTGCATATAATAAGTTTCATCTATAGTGTATACCCCATAGAAAGCATAAACAAAACGGACATTCCTTAACAACAGTGATTTGATGAGAACAATAACACGAGGCAGTGTGTCGACTGTAATGCCATATCCGGGCAACAGCAGAAACACATAAACATCATTAAACTGGATCCTTTTGTTGCACTGGTTGTTAGTAGGACATACCAAGTATTTTTTATTTTATTTTGCTGTACTAAAACAAAAACTCCTATATGTGAACGCGCACAGGCATGAAAACAGTTAAAAAGTGCACGAGAGGGAAATATTCGCTGTTTTCCTTTAACTACGCTGTTATGAGATGCTCAAACTTTTTCACACACTCTAGTTAATCACTCTATATCAGAGTTGTTGTTGTTTCAAATTGTAGTAATAGTGTAATAGTAAGTTCCGTAGTTGCAGTAAGTGCTGTTATTATGACCATTATAGTAATGTTTCATATTATTTTTCAAAGGCTGGTTCGTTGCGGGCTAAAATAAAACTGCAATCATTTTAAAGCCTTAGTAAACGTCAGGTGTGATGAGAGGAATGTAAAGTCACTCACCTCGGCGGTAAAGCTGCAGTGAGGATTGTGTGTGTTATGATCTGAGAGTCTCGCTGCTCTGCCACTTACACACACCACTCCCACTTATCGTATTTACTCTCACCTGTGTGTGTGTAGCAAAAGAAATGAAGAGATTTCACAATTGTGAAACTGATTGTGTTTTCCTAACGTGATACAGAGCGTGTCTCTCTCTCTCTCTCTCTCTCTCTCTCTCTCTCTCTCTCTCTCTCTCTCTCTCTGCTGTAGCCACAGTGTGGTATTCTGTGACGTCACGGGATACAGAAGTATAGGGTCAGTTGAGTAATAAAATCTATAAAAAAAAACGTATAGGGTCAGTTATATTGTAGTCACTAAAAAGTTCCTAATGCGTATTTATCATCTGTTTCATGATAAAAATGTTACACCGATTGACAATAAATTTACATGGACTCCAATAATCAAGTTGTAATCGGACTTAGTAGCACAGTTGGAATAAAAAAAGTCACATGTAACCACGTCAGTAAGAATAAATTGGCCAAATCAGATTAAAATTGAATCCGGATTGTAAGGGGTGATTAAACCTTTTCTAATCCAATCGAGAGGGCATGCAAACATTTGAGACTGAACATCGAAACTAGAAATGTGCAATGATGTAGAAACAGCATAATGACGTAGGCCTGTGACGCGTGGAACGAGCTGTTATTGTTGAATGAAGAGGCATAAATGACTGTCTTGTCATTCTAAAATTCTCCTTCCACTCATCGTCTGTGAAGAGGAGCAGGACAACGTCCCATCAGTCCGTGTTTTGGCCGTGGGAAGGGGTGTTTTTACTGCTTGATAAGCACAAAGGTTCATGTGCTTGTCGTCTCCTAATTAGAACCCGAAATAGATACATATTAAGTCTGCTCTTTATAAAAAAAGCTATGTAGAAGCAGTGGCGTTTTCTTGCGGAGGCCAAGGGAAGCCAGGCTTCCTCACTTTTTCAGAATATAATCGTCATTTAATAAACACTTTTGTTTTCACAGTTTACGTAATCCTTCTGTCATCTCCTCATCGTCTCTCTTCATTCATTACTGAGCGTTTTATGATGTGTAAAACAGCGCCCCTATAAAAGTGACATGGTGAATGAGCGTTGAAAACATGGTACTGCACCCTGTGTCTGTGAGGAGGCCAGGCTGAGTTGGCGTCCCTTGATAGAAAAAAAAAGAATGATTAACCAATCAGGTGACGCTATTGTTACGACACTGCTCCCCTGTGATTGGTCAGGACAGTGTCAAGGGAAGCCATGAACTTGTTGGCATCAGGCCAATCACATCACGTTATCATCGTCAATGAATGAATGAATGAAATAGCGGAAGATTTGTGGATTTGTGTTGACATCTTGTTTAGCTATTTAGCTAAAATTATTAATTGTAATTATGGAGGGTGGAGATTTGGAGTATTTGATCAAAAAAATCTTTTACTAAACTGCCTCTACAGCAGCAGTTTGTGAGAGAGAGCTAGAGAGAGAGAGCGCGTGTGGTCTAAACTGCCCATTTAGCAATGTGTTATTTTTTTAATGTGATTATAGTTCTTCTTACTGTTTCTTGCGTGCTTTGATTAAGCAGCATGTGAGTGCACTTTGTTGTTTATTGTTGTGATTGTTTGTGAATAACCGCTATTGTATATCCTTACATGAGCGTCACACCGATTTAAGGGTGTATTAAATGAAAAAGGTTATCTTCTTGTTGCTTACCGTTGGCGTTTCCTATCTGCGAATGTTTTAATAAAAATCACCATGAAAGATGTTTAAGAGGACTGACTGTGTGTGTGTGTGTGTGAGAGAGGGAGAGAGAGCGTCCGTGCTCAAAGTGTTGGATTGTAACAAGCATAAGTCCCGGTAAGATGATGCTGGGCGCTCTAATAGTTCATCCAAATAGCAACATATAAATGGTAACATGATTTTCTGCCCCCACCCCTTAAAACACACAGCTTAGAGGTTGTGTCTTAATTGGCTTCCTCAGAAATTTTCCCCACGCCACGCCACTGTGTAGAAGGATGGTTAGTTTGCACAAACAGTGGGAAACTCCACATATTCCCGCAGTGTGGGCACGTAAAAATAATCTATTCTGTTGGAAGCTTGTTGTAATGGAGAGGCACTACAGTAATAACAATATAAACACAGGTAATCCAGGGCAAACAAAGAAACTCAGGACAGGGTGATGGTACAGCAAACAACGACTGACAAACCACAAGAAAAACACAAGGGCAATTTATACACAGGCTAACAAGGGGGTGTGGTTGATTGTCATGGGAACACATGATGGTAACCAAGGGAACTAACAAGACACACCTGGAGAGACTAATCAACAAGGAAAACTACAAAACATGGCACAAGACAGGAAATAACACAAAAGACGGGAACAGGCTGAGATTGTGACACTTGTGACATATAAACGCGCACATCAACCCATTCACTTTATTTTGCATTCATGTAAACACTATGTTTGGATTCATTAAATGGAATGAATTCATTCAGATTGAAACAAAATGTGTCCATGTAAATCAGGGGCGTAGTTTGTGGGGGGGTTGGGGGAGATAACCCCCCCAATATTTAAATCTATGCATTACAACCCCCCCGATATTTATACCATGATCACATGAAAAATATGCAGACCCAAACTTCAACCCCCCCCCAATGTTCAAACCAAATCTACACCCTTGATGTAAATGTAATGATTTCCAGGTATGCGTCCACTACTCACCACCTTTTGATGAAATCTGCTGTTTTGAATTGAGAACATGCCAAATGTAATTCGTAATTGTGCATGTTAACAGAGTGGAGACAAAGAAACATATTGGGTCTCATTCATGAAACATTCGTAAATATACCAGTAAATATGTGAGTGATTTGCTCGTAAAGACACCTTCCCGAAAACTCTTCTCCTGATTCACAAATACTTCGTAAACGTCAGATGTGATAGTGAAATGTGTGTGTGTGTTAATGAATTCCAATCAGTCATAAATGGGACGCTCGTGCACGCTCATTCTCAATTACCATAAATCCTGCTCATTAAATCCGACTGACAACTATATGTGACCCCGCCCATGAGAACCCGGCTAAAGTCGCACAATCTAATTTTGAGATAAAGAGCGTAAAGTAGTCCAAGTCATGAAAAATGACAAAAATATGAAATATTTTTTTATACTTGTAAATGATAGCTTAGATACTAATGTTTCAAAATGTAGTGTTTAAATTCTCTTCTCTGACATGATAAATATTGAAATGAACACTTTTATTGACATTACGATTACATTTTCCTCCCGAGAAATACCGGAAGTTAGTTCCACGATGTCACATTTTCAATCGGCTGAGAGTTTAATGTTGGCGGATAAACACCCGGTAATTTGGGTGTCATTCGGTTCAGGAACTTCTTTTCTCCCATTAGAAAGTTAATACAGATCATAATATCAATGCGCATCACCGTCACCTAGCTCTGTTTTCGGTTTGGCAGGAAAGTTGCCACTTAAGCCGGGTATGGATTTCTCAGTGGATTGCTTCGTATCACAACGGACATTTCAGGAAGACTGATTTTTTTTATTGAAGATTAACTTGTTGTGAATCTAACCAACATATTTTAAGGACGTGTCATGCATGCTACCTCTTGAAACAATTCGGTGTTTGGACACTGACTGACCGTATGCTGAGGAACTTTCTGGAATCGCGAACCAGCGACGATGTGAAATGAAATGGCGGGGCGAGAAGAACAGAAGATTGCATCCTGTCTCAATAAGTTGTTTTCAAGTAATTTAGGAGGGATAGCCTCAAACCAAGATCTTAGAAATTGTATTGAAGATTATTTTGTCGGACATGAAATCAGTGATGATGGGGACTCTTTCTTCGACGAGTCTGAAGAGGAATTTGATGAAGGTAGGCTATGCTCTGTCTGAATGCCTAGCACTATCATAAACTCTAGGTTACCTAGCATTATGTTCTGCTTATGCCTGGTTCAGTTTACAAGATTTTTGTGTCTTTTACGATAGTCACGCGCACACATTCACACGCACACACTCGCGCACACACCCACACACACACTCGCGCACACACACACTGTCCCTCGCTCACTCGCGCTCATTCGCACACACACACTCGCGCTAAAATCGTGTAATCTGAACCAGGCATTAGATAACTCATTGTCAGTAACAGCCAATGTGTTGCCAACACAGGTTTATTCCGTGAAAATGCAGACAATTGGATTTAGTGCTAATGCTGTTGATTATGTCTTGTTTAAATGAGTTATTATGCCCCTCATGATGTTTATTGATCATACTCTGAATGCCTTGGTCATCACCTAGCTTTTAGTCTGTCCCGTTTGCCTGCGAACTCTAGTTGCAGTCCGACTGACTAAACTGAATGATTGCTACCATCTTAGAAATTGTTTTACTAAATACACCATTAAAGGCATCTTGAATGTATTTTATGAATAAAAATGTAATGTGCTTTTTCAGACCAAGACTATACTGATGAGGAGGACGAGCCGGTTTTAGTGGTTGAACCCCAAGCTGTAAGTCTAGGAAATATTCAAGTGGAAAAGCATCCAGAATCTCAATTTGCCTCCAATTCTGGACTTTCAGATGCTAAATTGAATGTTGTTTTTTCTTGCAACTGCAAGTTTTACAATGGAGGAAAGTGTTCATCTTCATTCAAGGACCAAGAGTTGCTGTCGCTCAGGATGAGGTATTTGGAGATGGATAGTGTGGCCCTCGATCTGGTCCTGTTAGCTCAAATCCAAAGTCACATACACTGTGGGGAAGAGACAGTCCGCACTAAAAAAGCATCACAGACTGCACGGAAACGTTATCGCCTAGATTATTTTTATGAAGGGCTGAAAATATGTTGGGATACTTTCATGTATATGCATGCCGTGTTTAAAGATGGCTTGGCTGCATTAATCAAGCATTACCTGCAGAATGGTGTGACTCCTAGGATCCATGGGAACAAGGGAAGGTTGCCTAAGCATGCGTTAGAAGTTGATGACATCAAAAGAGTGGTTACATTCATCCACAACTACGCTGAGGAAAATGCCGTGCTTCTTCCAGGGAGAATACCTGGGTACAAGAGAGATGACCTCAAGTTGCTGCCCTCCTCAATCAGCAAAGTTGCAATTCACAAGCTGTTTAATGATTCCTGTGAGACCAGTGGCCATCGAGCTCTGAGTGAGCGAACGTTTTATCATCTCTGGCGGCAGTATGTGCCTAAAGTGTTGCCGATGTCAGATCTATGCTGGACCTGCCAAAAGAACAGCGCTTTACTGCTAAAGGCCTCAAAGAAAGACCTGGATGAGAAAACTGAAGCATTTCGGAAAGCTGAGGAACATCTGTTGCAGGCCACAACAGAGCGGCCATTTTACAACACCAAGGTGCAGCAGTGTCGCAGAGTTGTAGCCAAGAATGGTGTAACCAAGCTGCTGGATCCTGGGAACAGTGCGCCCAATTCTTCGTCTGCTTTTGAGGTAATTTACTGCCCTATGCACGGTACACTCACTGTTATTGCTATGTTGTTATACTGTACAGAACATGCTGTTACAAAGATAAAATCCATCATTGACTAAGCTATCTTGTGATGTCTGTCATTAAGCTCTAGCTTAATGTAATTGTTTTATAATTGTTACAATTTCATGTATTTAGTTAAAATTATGTCATTGACAACATGGCACCATTTGTGTCTGAATAGATCTTAAGTTTTTATGATGTATTGACAAATTCAGTAAATATTCTCTGTCTTCTCTCTATCTCTTTAAGGTTCATTACAGCTTTGACTTTGCGCAACAGCTCCATTACCCTCACAATCCCATGCAACCAGGACCCATCTTCTTCAAGACACCACGCAAGTGTGCTGTGTTCGGCGTCGTGACGGAAGGGCTTCCACAGATGGTGGTCTTCCTTCTAGATGAGGCAACTGTGGTAGGCAAAGGGGCCAAGTGTGTCATCAGTCTTCTGGACTACTTTTTCGACAATTATGGTTTGAAGGAGACCCACTTGCACTTACATGCAGACAACTGCTCAGGCCAAAATAAAAACAATGCGGTCATTCAATATCTTCTTTGGCGCGTTGTAACAGGGAAGCATCAGAGTATCACCCTTTCATTCATGTTAGCCGTACACACCAAGTTTGCTCCTGACTCTATGTTTGGCCTGTTCAAGCGCAAGTACAGGAATTCAAAAGTTGACTGCTTGGCTGACATTGAGAATGTTGTGCGCCAGGCTTCTCCAAGTGGTGTGCTGATCCCTCAACTGTGTGGTAATGAGGCGGGCAATGTAATCGTTCCTATGTTAGGTTGGGACACTTACCTGTTACAGTTTTTCAGGAAGCTCCCCTCTATCAAGCCACTCCATCACATTGATTGCAGAGTAGATGGGACTGTAATGTGCAAGACCCTGTCAGAATCTGAGCCAGTCACACACAAGTTGCTGAAGTGTAACCTAGTAGATGTACCGTGTGACAAACCTGCCACTTTAAAACCAGAGGGTCTTAGTGAAGAAAGGAAAAAGTACCTTTTCCATGATATCAGGGAATTTGTAGCAGAAAATTACAGGAATCTGGTTTGCCCTGACCCAAACATGCAGATGGAAAATGCTGTCCATGCAGAGGTTGTGACACCTGCTCCACCCCCAACTCATGGTGTGGGAAGACCAAAAAAGACCCCACGAGCGCTTGCCAAAAGAATAAAACTGGCATAGAACATGCACTCCCTTTTAGAGTTAGATTTCTAATAATTAAAAAAAAATACCTTTGTGATTATATTGGTTATTATTGTTATTGATATTGTTATTGTGATATTGACTGACCACGACCACATGACTGACCACATCATCGTCTGGCGGACTGCCTAGGCGGAGTACGTTTTCCATTCTCCGGTGCTGGGCCCACCGGAGGGCCATCAATGGAGACTTGCTGCTGAAATGTTGACTTGACTGACCACGTCTTTGTACAGTGTTATTTATTCCTTTTTGTTAATCACCACAGGGTGAGACTGTTCTAGGTTGAGTGAATGTTGTTTTCACTTGTGTCTTTCTGATATGCATTGTTTATTTACCAACTGACTCTCTTGTAAGTGGATCTCTCTCTCTTTTATTATTATTAAATAAATTATTATGAATTATACTCGAGTTGTATTGGCAGGTTATTTCTTGATTATGCATATCCTACTATTAGAGTGCTGGTAATGGTAGGCCTGTACAGACTGTACTGTGTACAGTAACTCTGTACACAGTATTGTGGTATCTCTTTCCTCCCCATGCGTTTCAATGTTATTTGTATGCATTTTGGTCATGCATATCATGTAAAAAGACTCATATTTACCAAATTAATAGAATTTCCCCCTAAAAGTATCATACATCACTGAATAGGGGAGGATGTAAGCTTTAATTTGATATATGACACATAGTCAGAAAAATTATGGATCAGAGGTATTGCCATTTTAAATTGTACTTATTTTCAAATGGGAATTTCTCAAAAACCTAAAATTCCGAGCTCGGAATTCTCCAAATCTTTGAAATGGCCTAACTCAGTCAATATTAGGTATATCAATGAGAGACTTTCACAGCCTATTCCTTATACTGGGTAGAATGACCTGATGTAAAAAAATACATAACATAAAAAAATTACTTTAGCTGGGTTATCACAGGCAGGGTCACATATATGGGCATCATATTATGACACCAAACGAAGGATTTCAACATTTCTTCTCAAAAGCGAATGAAAAAGAGAAATTTCTCAGATGCAGAAATTGAAGTTTTATTATCAGAAGTTCATTCAAAACGCCACATTTTATTTTCAAGCGTACATAGTGGCGTATCAGGTCCTAAAAAAAAGGAAGCTTGGCAGCATTACAGATGCAGTTAATGGAGTTTCATCTGTTAATCGAACAGTCCCAGAAGTGAAAAGAGTCCCAGCCCTATTGAAAGCAATTCATTATTTGATTAAAGTGTTCCGTTTGCAGATGCTATTACTGGCTCTCATAATAAAAGTAAAAAGAAAAACCGTATGTAATTACTATATATAATATTTTTTTCAAAATGCTGTGTAAATATGTACCCGATTAAGGTGAATTAAAATGCAGCCTTATTAATGAGCAAAACTTTTGGATGTTAAACGCACTATTTACGTGTGGCTGGGAGCAGGTGTAGATTTCGTACCAACTAACATTTGGAAAATACGAACATTTTAATGAATCCGAAAATTTACGCCAGAACCACTTTACACACGATTTACACAAAAATTCGTTCTGCTCGTGTTTCATGAATGAGACCCATTGAGCAGAGCCGGTGGGAGTGAGGTCAATGACAGAACCGGAGGGAAGGAGGAGCACAGCGGATCCAGAGGGGTGGAGGTCATGCTGTGAGTCAAGGTGCAACTAGAGATGGGTCGTAGGGCCAAGGTGGGGTCCAGCGCTCAGTGTCCTGAAGTGGAGCCAGGGGATCATCAAGCCAAGGTGAATCTGGAAAACGGGAAGCCCAATGTGGATCCAAGCGGCTGGCCAGAGCTACTGAAGGAGGAGCCGAGGGCTTGAAGGGGGCCAGTGGAGGCAGGGCAGAGGAACTGGACAGAGGGCAAGGGGATGTGAGGCTGGGCGGAACCATCAGTGAAAAACGAGACTTGTGGTTGGCTGGAACCAGAGACGATAAAGGCGACTTTGGGCTGGGCGGGACAATCAGCGACGAAGGAGACATCAAACAATTCTGTGGGGACCGAGCTCAGTAAACACACCTCAGCTGGAAGAGTATAGGCGGGACTCCACTCCATGCCTTCAATCTACACTAACACACCCTCAGGGAAGGACGTTAACGTTGGCTCTCACATTTACACTGTACCAGCACCCGCTCCACGTACTCGGCATGCCTTGAACTGCTTGCCGAGGCTGGCGGGATAGCAGACGCAGAGCGAGCAGTCAGGATAGTATGTGAGGCACGGCAGATCTAGAAAATTCCTCTTGTAGTCTTTGAAGGAATGATCCTCCTGTTTCGGGAGGAGGCGGCGGACAGCAGGTATATCCATTTCTTTATTTAATTCTTTCTTGGGGTTCGGTCACATAAACTGCATCATCACACAAGGAATCGTGCAATCGGGAATTTAACAAGAGGAATTCGTTCCCCACAAGGGTTTCACCTTGAACGGGTTTGTGAACTTGAACACGCGAATTCGCTGCATCGATCATAAGCTCCCTGATTTGGAAAGTGACCTGAGTTAGCATTGCTTCTCGCATCACTGCATTATTGACATAGGTCTCGCTGAAGTTATACTAATGTGACTGACTCAAGAAAAAGTTCAAATGAGATCTGCACTCCTTGCTTGAAGAAGGAAATCAAGAGAAAATTAAGCAACCATGCCACAGCTGGCCGTAATTCACTCTCCGTTTTCATGAACATGCTTGTGCTAGGCTTATGCGATCATATTGGCAATGTGCGTTGCTTATCTGTTGTCATTGGCAACTGCTTGTCACTGCACATGCTGTACTTAAACCTATCAAGTCAGGTCGCTTTATTTTTATAGCACTATGCAGCACAGATTCAAGCAGCTTGCGGTGATAGATAGGTGTTACGTACTAGGATGGCAGCAAATACAGGCATGGAGTCATGGATCCGTTTCAATCATTTATCTGAAACCCATTTGAAATAAATTTACAGCTCACTATATCACATTCGTTTTTTCTTCAGGTCTTAAACAAAAAGGTTCACATTCAAATCACCCCCAAAACATTTTAACATTACCACAGTAGCCTGATGATACATATCACTGTCTTTTAGGCATGGCCATCTCGACTAGCCTACCGCACACGCACGCACGCAGTGTCTCTGTCACTGTCCCACAAGCTCGACGGCGCGAAAATCCTGGAAAACATTAAAAAGTTCGACAGCTCGAAAATCCTGGAAAACATTCAAAAGTTCGACGGCGCGAAAATCCTGGAAAACATCCAAAAGATATGGTATCCACTCCCGAGAACATCCACGAGATATGTGCAAAGAAAGGGATCCAAAAAGTGAGAAGACACACGGTCCAACCATGTCCCTCGCGACAACGGAGTGCATCCGAAGCTTGTCCATCATCCCACCGAAGTCGCGCTTATCCAGAATGCTCTCCTCACAGAAGTCACGCGCTATCGCGTGTGATCAAGAATGAACCAATCACAAAGCATGCTGAGATGATCACTAGCCATTTGACTATATCCAAACTCGTTGACCTGTTCATGAACTCTTTGCTATGTTTTAAACTCTGCTCTCCATGCAAACAAAGCATAAGAGGATGAAACATTGATAACATATTTACCACTGTATATTAGTTATTCTTATGTTATTGCAATGTACTTAATAAAACAAATAGATGACCTGATGACAAAATAATATACAGAATCATATCAAAATAAAAACAAAGCAATAAAGAAATAAAATGCAAATGTGGGTTCAACACACCTTCCCCCTTAAAGGGAAAATTTTGATCCCATAGATCAAAATTTTCAGACAGGTCTATCAATTACTCTTTAACATCGAGATAGACAATCAGCAGTAACATTATCTTTACCCTTAACATGCTTTATCACAATGTCATACTCTTGCAAAATTAAACTCCGGTTTAACAATCTTCTGTTTTTGTTCCTCATCTTACTCAAAAACACTAATGGATTATGATCAGTATAAACAATGAGGGATTTCTGACACGTACATAAGTAAACATCAAACTGTTGTAGTGCTAGAATCAAAGCTAATAGCTCTTTCTCGATAGTTGAATAGTTTCTTTGATGCCGGTTGAACTTTTTGGAGAAAAATGCAACAGGGTGCTCAACATTGTCGCTTTCATCCTGTTGTAACAACACCGCACCATCAGCATCATCGCTAGCATCTACGGCCACTGAAAATGGTTTATTAAAATCAGGAGACTGGAGCACAGGGTAATGACATAACATGGACTTAAGTTTGTCAAATGCCTTTTGGCAGGATTCGCTCCAGACAAACTTCTCTCTTTTCTTAAGCAAATTTGTCAGGGGTAAGGCGACATCAGCAAAGTTCTTGCAAAACTTGCGGTAATATCCCACCATTCCTAAGAATCTCCTCAAAGCTTTCTTATTGGTGGGAACAGGAAAGGCCAATACTGCTTGGATCTAAGCATCAACTGGAACTACCTGACCTTGACCAATAACATGTCCCAGATATGTTACATGAGCACATCCAAATTCACTCTTAGCCAAGTTAACTGTTAGGTTGGCTTCTGACAATTTTTCAAACAGTCTGCCAACATCTTTGTGATGACTTTGGAGATCACCAAATCATCTATGTAAGCACTAGTGTTGGGCAAATCTTTGATCACTGAATGAATCATTCTTTGGAATGTGGCTGGTGAATTTTTAATTTCAAATGGGAGAACCTTATATTCGTACAGCCCAGAATGCGTGACAAAAGCAGATATTTCTCTACCTCGTTCAGTTAATGGAACACACCAATAACCTTTTAACAAATCGATCTTAGTGAGGAACTTTGATTGTCCCACTTTGTCAATACAATCATCTACCCTTGGGATTGGAAAAGCATCAGTCTTGCTAACAGCGTTGACTTCCCTATAGTCTGTACAAAATCTTGTAGCCTACTACCATCAGGCTTGGGTACAAGCACACACGGAGAGCTCCAATTGGAGTGTGGTGGATGAATGATGTTGTTCTTTAACATGTAAGCCACTTCCTCTTCAGCTAGCCTACATTTCTCAGGACCCATCCTATACGGATGTTGTTTGATTGGTTGAGCATTACCTACATCAACATCATGAACTACTACATGAGTTCTTTTAGGAACATCAGGAAACAGATCTCGATGCTGAAGCACCAAGTCCATCATTTGAGCTTGTTGCCAAGGCTCTAAATGTGACATTTTCACCTCAAGGTTCTGCAGAATCTCAGAATTGGACAATTTACAGGAAATGATTTCGGGTTTGATGGAGGGTTCCTCCTCCTGACAATCATCATCTACAGAACTTTCATCCTGGCTAACAACTGAGACAATCTGCACAGACCTATCATAAGGCATGAAAACTGGTCAGGGGTAAAAAAACACATTTTAATTTTTCACATTCATTTCACATTTGCTGCACAAAGAATAAATTGAAAATATAATAACACATAAAACATACAAAATATGGGGGCCATTTTAATGTGTGGAGGCAAGTATTTACACAAAACACATTATCTTTTCTTTTTCGCCTGAACCAGAATCTCAAGGGCCCGTTTTCTCTGTTTAGCAGCATGTCTCAGCCTTGCCCTCTTCTATTCTTCAGCTGCCTGTTTTTTGAGATCCTGAGCACTACTGGATCCTTTGCAGCCTCAGTCGAGTCTCTTTTCAAGCAGACTCTGCTGTTGCTGGTTTTTGTTGGTGGTTCCTGCTGAACGGATGTTCTTGCAGAGTGTGCGATCCACCTCCCCATATTTGTTATCATCTCGTCTAAAGAACTCGACTGCTGTCTTCTCCCTGGATTGGAGGGTGTACTTGACGGTCTGAATGGCATTGAATGTTGAAACATTCATGTTCCCACTTCTGTGGTCGATTATGTCATTAATCAGACTGAAAGAGGATTCCACTCTTGGACCATGAAAAATAGAGAGACCACATTTTACCAATGCAGTGAGGGCTAGATATTTCTCTCTCTTCTCAAAGACATGACCCCACCACTCCACCAAGCAATCCCCATTCTTGAAACTGGGCAGAGACAGATCAACATTGTATCTCAGGATTTCTTGGTGGGTGTCACTGCCAGCTGGTAGGAGGTGGCCCGACATATCACTCAACCTCTTCAGTAGGATGGTTGCTTGGGAGTGGCCTCTCAGAAGTGGATCCAGAGCAGACAGCGCCTTCAGTGTCTTGCTGACCAAGGGACGTTTCCTCTGTATATATGCAGCTGTAGTTGTGTAGGCTGTTTTCAGCTTTTCCATGAATGGCTTCAGCAGCTGAAGTATAGAACATCACAAAATTAGCAATTAATGCATGTTCTCTCAAACAATTATGGAAAAAAGTCAAGATAAATTATATTATGTTGTAGAGTACTAACAGCATGATTGGGATTTTTGGTCCTGAATTCATCTGCCTCCTGTCCAACATACATCTCCTTGGCAGGCAGTAGCATATCATCCTCTAGCACCATCTCTACAAGAGCCCTGGGTGACACTTGAATAAAGTGTCCCCCCTTTACAAAGCAAGCCAGGAAAGCCAGAAACAGCTCAAGCTGCTCGTCATGGAGTTTGTGAACCAATGTCTGGCTACCCTGATAATGACAAACTGTGAGAAATTAAACAAACACTATACACGGAATACACAAGTACAGTCAACAATTGTGTCCAACACCCACCTGGAAAACCATGACATATTGCTTCATGATAGCCAGTACACCTATGTAAGTGCTAAGCTGAAGTCGTGTTGTTGTCTCCTCATGCCACAGCTTTTGACAGACCCTCTTCCTCCGATCTTTGCCCTGCTGTGTCATGCCTGTGAAAACAGAATCAGACCAAATTTGAATGTAAATATAGTTAATATCGCTCATCATTGGTATCTATAATATACATGACTGATCTTCACCTTTTTGGCTGAGGTCCTCATGTATGGACCTAATTCTTGCTTTTGCTGTCTGACTGGCACTATACTGTGTGTAAAGATTTTCCAGAGGTTCTTTGTAAAGTTTCTGGTCTTCTGTGCTGAGGTATCCAAAATAGAGGATCTTGTATCCTGGCAACATTGTGTATGTTGACATGCTGGCATCATATGCTGACAGCCATCGATGGTACACAAACCCCCTCTGAGGGTTGGAGGCAGGGATTTTCAGAATGTGGCATACCTCCTTAAGGTGCATGACCTGACCAAAAGAGAGTCTGAAATTATGCATTTCCTACACTCTCCTTACACATTATCTAATTTGATACCCAATGCCCAATCCTTATTTTAGCACCCTTCTTCGGTAATAATTATCCCGTTCTCTGCGGTAATAATTATGTTTAGGTTATGAGAATTGGGTGACAACCAGTGTTGGGCGAGTTAGTGAAACTGCAGTTAGTAATGACATCTCGCTGTAATTGTACTACTTTAACAAAGAGGCTGCCATTTCAGTTCTTTTTACCTGATCTGGGCACCATTGGTGGTCCGTCTACAGATCATTGAACAGCTGCTCAAGATAGTGGTCAAACGGCTCTGTAAACTTCTTTGCCGCATTGTGTATATGGTGACACGAGTCTCCATCGATGTCAAGCAGAGTTGGACAGTGCTGTTGGATTCTCTTCTCGAGGCCGGTCTTGCTACCCCTCATGACAGCACAAGAATCCATCAAAATACTTACCAGGTGTTTCCATGGTATTTTATTCTGGTCAAAAAACTCGCAGAGCACTTTCTCCAAGGTGGCAGCTGTCCCTTTTATCATCTCCAGGGACCCCAGATGCTCAACCATTACCTTCCTAAAATCATCATGGTAGTAACTGACAAGCATGGAGAGGACCTTCAAATCAAACCAAATGTAAAAAAAAAAAAAAAAAATGATATCAGGGTTTATTTGCCACATGCAGAAAATACATTTTGACTGGAGAGCAAAAAATGTTTCTCTACAATGTAAGGCTAAATAATTAAAATATTAAAAATCGCATTATGGCCATGTTACATCTCGATTTTTATCTTTTTTTTTAAAGCAGTGATGAAATAAAATGCCTTTGACATATAAGAGGTCATCATACTATAAGAATATCCTGAAAGTTTTAGAACTGAAAACTGCCTTGTTAGTCCAATAAAAGCTTTTATTGACATCAGGCTCAGCGAACGACAGGTTTTTCAAAGTGGGGTCTCTGACATCAAAGGGGATAAAACACCGCCTCCGCAGAAGAAGATCGTACTCGGTTACTAATGTAACCTCGGTTCACTCTAGAAGAGGGAACGAGTATTGCGTAAGGTTAGCTTACGCATCGGGAAAGTCTTCTTTCTTCGAGATCTGAAGCCAAAAAATTATCCTTAATTTTGTATACATTGTCAACGCAGTGCAGCAGCCGACAGACCTAGGCAGGCTGTATAAGCGTGCTCATTGGCTGCTCGGCGGCAACTGCTTAAGCCTATCGGTGAGCGCTCTGAACGCGGCAACCAATGAGGGCGCTTCGCGCCCTCCACACCCTTCTAACCGTCAGAATGGGTGTGGCCAGCCTGTATATATTCAGCGCTCATAGGCTAAAATTCTGGTTTTCGCAGTCTGAAGCGCAAAAGCTCGTGGCGCGACACGGCAGGTTACGCAATACTCGTTCCCTCTTCTAGAGAGAACCGAGGTTACATTAGTAACCGAGTACTTTCTCTTACGAGAGGTCTCTCGTATTGCGTAAGGTTAGCTTACGCATCGGGAACCCTTTGTCAACGCCGTGTGCGCCGAGCATCCAGCCCATGAATCCCAGGGAAACCGGGGAAAACACTCTGCTGGGAAATGTGGCCGGTCGGAGAGACGGGCCAGCGCAGTACAGGCACTTCATGCAGCATATGAAATAGAGCGGCGCGGCCGGTCTATAAACATATAACAGTACAAATAGTAGGGCCGGCAGAGCGAGCCCATACAGTACATAAGCACTCATAAGGGTAGGAGAAAAACGACATAGTCGGTCTCACATGAAGGGAAAAATTCCCGCGCGACAGAGAATAATACGGGCGGCCAGCAGCGCGGGCCAGCACCGACAACAGCGCGTAACGGGAAATACGAAACAGAGCGGATCAGCCGGTCTGAGTCAAACACTTCACCCTGAGTATAGTACCAGAATAGCGCCAGCATATGAACGTAGTCTGCACACGAGAAATGGGCAGAGCATACATGTCACTTATGCTGACAGTATTTTTGCCTGTAGGGCAGGAACTTCCAGGTTATAAAACCTCACGAATGTTGATGGAGAGGCCCAGCCCGCCGCCATACAAATACCGTGATTAGAAATTCCGCTGGACCAGGCCCATGACGAGGCCATGCCTCTAGTGGAGTGGGCTCTGATGCCCAGAGGGCACTGCAGGTGTCTGGAGGCATAAGCTGCTGCTATCGCGTCCACTATCCACCTGGACAAGCTCTGTTTCGAGGCGGCAAGACCCTTGGTGCGTCCGCCGAAGGAAACAAAGAGCTGCTCTGAACGCCTGAAAGCGGCGGAGTGCGTGATGTAAACTCTCAGCGCCCGGACAGGGCATAGGAGGTTATCACTGTCCCCACTGTCGGATGCTGGCAGAGCCGAGAGGGACATAACTTGTGCCCTAAACGGGGTTCCAATCGCTTTGGGGATGTAACCGTGTCTCGGTCTGAGAATGACTTTCGAGTCATTCGGCCCGAACTCAAGACATGCAGGGCTAACAGATAGCGCGTGCAAATCACCCACTCGTTTGACTGAAGACAGAGCTATCAGAAAACGGTTTTAAGCGACAGATACTTTAGATCCGCGGATTCAAGCGGTTCAAAGGGAAAAGCCTCTAGGGCCGCTAGGACCAAGGACAGATCCCACGAGGGAACCGAGGGGGGCCGCGGGGGATTCATCCGTCTAGCTCCTCTGAGGAAGCGGATAATGAGCTCATTCCTTCCCATTGCCCGGCCGCGCGTCGTCTCAGCGAACGCTGCAATAGCGGCCACATATACTTTGAGCGTGGAAGGGGATCTGCCCTTTTCCAACAGCTCTTGTAAGAAGGAGAGCACCCGCGGGACCCCGAATGCGCGCGGATCCAAGTTTTTAGTAGCGCACCATTTAGAAAACACCGACCACTTAGACGCGTAGAGCCGTCTCGTGGAGGGGGCTCTCGACTGTGTGATCGTGTTCACGACCCCTTCTGACAGGTCAACGGGTATCCGTTGATCACCCATGCATGCAGCGACCAGCGCTCTGGATGGGGATGCCAGATCGATCCACCGGCTTGGGAGAGGAGATCCTTTCTCACCGGGATCGGCCATGGGGGTGAGTGCGACAGCCTCACTAGCTCTGGGTACCAAGTTTGGTTTTCCCATCGCGGGCTATAAGCAGCACTGAGTGGTGCGTTTCTCTGATCCTCGAAATGACCTGTGGCAACAGGGAGATCGGAGGAAAAGCATACAGCGGGAGGCTGGGCCATGTCTGGGACAGCGCGTCCTCGCTCTTCGAATAAAACTTCGGGCATTGAGCATTGTTTTTCAACGCAAAGAGGTCGATTTCCGCTTTGCCGAATAGGCGCCAGAGAAACTGGACTGTCTGGGGGTGCAGAGACCATTCTCCCGGGGGAATGTTGTCCCTGGACAGTCTGTCTGGACCGACATTCAGGTGGCCCGGCACGTGCGCGGCTCTCAGCGAGCGCAGCGAGCGGTAAGCCCACACGAGAAGGCGTTCTGTCAGCCTGCACAGATTCCTGGATCTGACACCGCCCTGTCGGTTCACATAGGATACCACGGACGTGTTGTCCAAGCGGACTAGCACATGGTGATCCCGTATGAATGGGAGGAAGCGCCTGAGCGCGTTCTCGACCGCTATCATCTCCAAACAGTTTATGTGGAGGCATTTTTCCCGGTCTGACCACAGGCCAAAAGCCGGTTTGCCCTCGAACAGAGCGCCCCAGCCTGAGGTGGAAGCGTCCGACGAGATAACTTTGCGGTGTGAGATAGCTCCCATTGTCACTCCCCGCTGGTACCAGTCGGCCGCTAACCAGGGCTTCAGAGCTGAAACGCAGCTCTGAGTCACTCTGATGCGGATACCGTCGGAAGCCCATGCTCTGTGAGGCACTCGGGCATTCAGCCAGCGTTGTAGCGGGCGCATTCGTAAAAGACCCAGCCGAAGCACTGCTGCGGCTGAGGCCATACAACCTTGTAACCTCTGAAATGTTTTGAGAGGTACGGTGCTGCCCGGCCGGAGGGACGCGGCCAGGCGTCGAATGCAGCGCGCGCGCTGTGTCGACAGGCGGGCCGTGTACTGATATACCTGACCGTCGAAGGCGAATCTCAAGAATGGCCTGTGACGGGGTATTATCAGGATCTGAAATGCACGCGTCTTTTAGATCGAGAGATATGTAGATGTAGTTAATATGTGTGAGCGCTCGAGGGCGGGCACAGGACTTACATTTAAAACATGACCGGTCGTGCGAGGCCGTGTGACAGAGCGAGCAGTGAGTAGGTGTGGGCACGGAGAAGTGGACACGTGACCTACTTTTAACACTAAAGCGGCTTTTGCCTGCTTCATGAGAGTGATGGGCTCTGTGAGAGACACGGGATGTATAGGGCTTGTGTACAGGGGTGAGCACAGAACGTGGCCACATTCACTGTACTAGAAACACATACGGCGTCAGCCGTGCAACCAGACATTATGCTCTTTTGAAATTTTTCTGGGTTGCCGTGAGAACGGCGGATGCGCGCAGGCGAGCGGGTAGATACCGGCTCGTTGACTGCGGGGTAAACAGCTGCAGTAGCCGTGGCAACGGGGACTGACAGAGCGTTAACCTTCGACGGTGGTCCAGCCACAGGGCTGCGGGATTTAACCGTCTCTTCTTCTCTCGTGTTTAGACGCTCAAAAATACTCGAGCACCCTGAGAAGGTGTGGTGCGAGAGGCGGGTTCGCTTTCTGTAAGTAAGAAAGACTGGCCGCGAGCTCGGAGAAGCAAGCAGCATACATTTTTATCTTCCCCGAGAGCTGGGATCGAACGCGGATCTCTCGCATGAAAGCGTATGATTCTGCCACTGAGCCACAGGGGAAAACACATAAGCTTTCAGTTAGCGCGAGCATATAAAAAGCGACCTCATGTGTCGCGTCGGCGTTTGTTTGCAGGCGTGCGTGTTTAAAACAGGCTCGTTTACTGCAATAGTAATATTTCCAGTCGCCTGAACTTAAGAGGGGACTGAGAAATGTGTGAGGATTGGCGGTTGTCCAGCCGTAGCGAGACTAACACACTCTCTTCTCTTTTCGCCGGTGAGTGAGGCGCGCACGCTGAACGCTGCTCGTGACCGTCCGCTTTGTCATCCCTTGAACGGCGCAATCTGACAGTCTAGGATTCCGCCACTGAGCCACAGGGGAGAATACATTAGTATCATGTCTTGTGACGGCCTTTGCTTGCAGGCGAGCGTGTATTTATAACAGGCTCTTATACTGCAATAGTAACAATTCCAGTCACCTGAACTTAAGAGGGGACTGAGAAATGTGTGAGAATGGAGGTTATAGTCCAGGCCACGGCGGGACGAAAACACTCTGTTCCCCTTTCACCGGTGAGTGACGCGCGAGGACGGAGTAGCTTTCTTGTAACGTAAAGAGAGCTCCAAGACCGTCCGCTCCTGCCATCCCTTGTGAGCGGCGCAGTTTGCGCGGCTCGAACAGAGGGAGAGGAAACTCGCTCCGAGACCGTCCGCTCCTGCCATCCCTCGTGAGCGGCTCAGTTTGCGCGGCTCGAACAGAGGGAGAGGAAACTCGCTCCGAGACCGTCCGCTTCTGCCATCCCTTGTGAGCGGCGTAGTTGCACGGCTCGAACAGAGGGAGAGTACGGGTATCTATCACATTCGCCTCATCTCCTGACGCGGCGGCGGCGCGGGCAGAGCCGGCGGTTGAGCGGCCGGGAGGGAGAGGGCGAGAGAGAGCTCGAGGGAGAGGTTCCGGCGAGCTCCTCAGTCACAACAGTCTCCGGTGGTCGCTGCGAGCGGCGCTTCTTATTGCGCGGCCCGGCAGGGACAGGCGGAGCGACAGCTTGGTCGAAAGCTTCAAGTCGAGCCCGCAGGGTCGACATTGAAAGCTCTTCGCACTCGGAGAGTGCGGTGGCGGCGTGCCCGCGGCCCAGGCGGAGAGCGCAGAGAGGTGGCGGTCTCCGTTGCTGAGCGGGGCGCGGCACGAGCCACAAAAACGCCTCGTGCTCTTTTAGAGTACACACAGAAACAGTAATAATGTAAAGGATATGTCGCCGGATAGCGTAGCAGGCACGGATGGCTGAAGGCGGCGAAGACGGCCGGCTTCCTCAGGCGCTGTCCTAAGCTTGCTGGTCGCTGGTTTCAACGGCGGCGGCTCTCAAGATCCAGCGATGCGAAGAGCGTCGCTGAAGACAAGAAAATCCGAATTTTAGCCTATGAGCGCTGAATATATACACGCTGGCCACACCCATTCTCATTGGTTGCCGCGTTCAGAGCGCTCACCGATAGGCTTAAGCAGTTGCCGCCGAGCAGCCAATGAGCACGCTTATACAGCCTGCCTAGGTCTGTCGGCTGCTGCACTGCGTTGACAATGTATACAAAATTAAGGATAATTTTTTGGCTTCAGATCTCGAAGAAAGAAGACTTTCCCGATGCGTAAGCTAACCTTACGCAATACGAGAGACCTCTCGTAAGAGAACAACACCTACTTCAACACCACCTTTTTAGCCGGTGTTGAAAACATGTAGAACATGTAGAATAAACATGTTTATTCTAATGCCTGATCTGTGATCAGTGATTTCTGATGTGTAATTACTCAAGTTCAGATAGATTATCTTTCTCTCAAAATCGTTCAATTCTGTTTATGCATCAGTGACTAAACGATCAACTTCACATCGTTTCTCTTAAGAAAATAAGATGAAAATAATCTTAAATTGCGATTAAATTATACAGAAAGTGATCAAACAACGCTCCCTTTCCAATCGCCCAAGCTGTCAATCAACGCAAGTTTATCTGGACACTTGCCAAAACTAGTTATGAAATCAACGACAAATATAAATGAGCTCAAATGGAACAAAACCAATAGGACAGATTGCATATATCTTGTAATTGAAGTAAAACCAACCTTTTTGTTGTTGTTTGATGTGCTTTCATCCAGGTTTAAGGAAAAGGGAAATCTCCTCAGGTAAGAGAAGGTCCTTTCAGAGAAGGTTCGCCCTAGGCCATCTTATATGATGCTGCTGTTCTGGAAAGCTTAATTCCCTGCAAAGCCACTTTGTCCAGAGCAAGACTTTGAGCAAGCTCCACAATTACTGGAGCAATAGAAAAGGGGAGGGAATGCTCTGCTAGCACTCCAAGAACCATGGCCTACAACAGAAATGTTGAAATTATTTTAAAGCAGGTAGTAAATGTCATGGCACAATAGGGAAGCTGCTAGTGCTTAACTACTAGGCCTACCTCTGGATTTGCTATGCGATTCACAGTGGGTGTTGGAAGCTTTGTCTGGCATTGCTGTCTAATGTTCTCTGGACACTGGTTTGTAGCTGATGTAGATGCTCTGGTCTCACTGCCTAGAAGGCTGGCTACACTGTGTGTTGTTGTGATGTCGATGACTTTCTTCCTGTGCATCTCAGTTTTGCAGTGTGCCAGCAAAGCATGGCTGCCTTTGTTGGCATAATTTATTTCTTTGTGGCACAGAATACATCTCACATGGCCCTTCTTATTAATTTTCTTGAACACATTTGATAAAGGGAATGTAAGCTCTTCTCCTTTAACCTCAATCTTATATTCCAGTTTAAGCCATGACCAGTTCCAGGTGCACTTCAGGCCTGCATCCAACTGCTTCACTAGTAGTGCATCACTCTCTCCTAAATAACTCATTCTGAAATTAAGGCATAAAACAGTTAAGGTTACACAATATGGGTAATTTTGGTATGGCATTTACCTAGTACCATAATAGCGCACATACAAATCAGGTGCGTGTATGTAATACGAGCGCACAGAACCGTATCCGCGGGCGTAAAACCATCCTCGCAAGGGAGCATTTCTGCAAATTGAATTATTAATGCAGAACAGATAATTGTTAATTTATCATCAGCCTACTGCTTCGCTAAAAATGGAAATTTCAGCATTTAAAGCATGCCATAAGTTAGGGTTGGGCAATTGCCAAAGAAATCTGAATTTTGGGGCTAAATGGCGATGGTATAATCTCAGTATTTAACTTTTTTTTTCTATTTGAATTTTTAAAAATCTGTATTTAATTTAAACAAAAAAAAAGTTATTTCATATCCTGGTCAATATTGTCCTACAAACAATGTTCATATTGAAGGCTATGAAAACAGACACAGTGAATGCAACCTTTCAGTCTATCCAAAAAAGGGGTAAAATCACATTACACTCTAACATTGCAAACATTACGATCTAAAAACAAAATAATGCTTTTTAAAGAAGTAGTAAAATTTACTAAATTTAAAATGAAAATAAAAACAAAACTGATATCATAAAAATACACTTGTAGGTTTGAAATTCTCTAGCACTGCACATTTATGTTCACCATCAACAACAAATATTCAACAACAAATATATTAGCAAAATATATTTATAATTTAGTGTTAATGTATATTTTAGTCAGAATTATTGCGCTCATATTCTATTGCGCTCCGTCTGTTCGTTCGTTCACGGAAGTTTAGCCTGCTGAAGGCTCGTCCACTCATGACAGCAAAATGGAAATATTTGCATGACTTTCTAACATTTACAGATGGAGAATATGTCTGTGGAATGTAAGTTATGCACTGAGGAAATTATTGGAAGTCACTTCAGCTTAAAGATTATTAATAGAGGTATATTTGTTTCCACCAATCGCTGCACAAGTTAAGGTCACGTATGATGACGAAAGCACATTAGTGCGAGCCCTCCCGGAACCCATAGATAGAGAATGCAAATAACATTGTAAGCTAACTTACCTCAGGCTTGCTTTTCGACGTTCAGAACTGTCTTCGTTCTGTAGTGTGTCCAGTTATCAGACTTGCGGTGTGGTGTCCAGTTGTCAGATTTGCGGTGTGACTTTGAAAAAAATTCTGCCCTACTCTGACTCGGATTGGCTGTCAGGTTTCGGCATTAGGAATGATGATTGTTTTTTAAAGCCGCGAAGTTTATGGTAACTATAGAGATATAGCGGGTACTCTGACTCGGATTGGCTGTCAGGTTTCGGCATTAGGAATGATGATTGGTTTTTAAAGCCGTGAAGTTTATGGTAACTATAGAGATATACATAACACACACACACACACACACACCAAAAAATGTTTTTTCATCAGATCTGCACGAGTCACGTAGGTGACCCATTTTGTTTTTAAAACGGCGAATTTCGCCGAAAGGTGAGGAGTTTTCATGCCTGTTTCATGGTAGGGTTTCAACATGTTGATGTGACATAACTGTCTGGCCTTTCTCCTATGGAGTTGTCACAATGTAATTGGGGTCATTAACCTTGGAATGGATCTCATAAGGTTTATGAAATCTAGCCTGTAGTGGATTGAACTGCAGTGGGAACAAAACAAGCACTCTCTCTCTCCTGGCTTAAATGTTCTTGCCCTAGCCTTGCGGTCATACCAAGTTTTCATCTTCCCTTGAGTAGCCTCAAGATTCTCCGTGGCTAGGGCACAGGCTCTATTAAGTCTCTCTTTAAAATTAAGGACATAATCCAACAAATGAATATGAGTGTCGTTGTTAGTCCACTGCTCACCCAGCAGGGCTAACGGTCCTCTTACCTGGTGTCCAAAAACCAGCTCAAAAGGGCTGAAACCCTGAGACTCCTGGATTGACTCTCTAGCCGCAAACAACAACAAATGAACACCCTCATCCCAGTCCTTCTCATTCTCAAAGCAGTATGTCCGAATCATGGTTTTCAGGGTGGAATGAAATCTTTCTAAAGCACCTTGGCTCTCAGGATGATATGCACTGGAAGTGATCTGCTTGATTCCCAACTGGTAAATAACCTGCTGGAATAATCCGGAGGTAAAATTACTACCCTGATCCGATTGAATCTCTTTTGGCAGACCGAACAAAGTGAAAAACTTTATCAAGGCCTTAGAAACGGTGGCTGCTTTGATATTTCTGAGTGGAATTGCTTCAGGGAACCTTGTTGAAGCACACATGATAGTCACCATGTACTCATTTCCAGTTCTTGTTCTGGGTAAAGGTCCCACACAATCCACAATAACCCTTGAGAAAGGCTTACCAAAGGCTGGGATAGGTTTCAGTGGTGCCACAGGAGGGTCTGACTGGTGTTTACCCACCACCTGACAAGTGTGGCATGTGCGACAGAAGTTTGCAACATCTTTGCGCAAACCTGACCAGAAGAATTGCTTCATGATCTTGTTAACAGTCTTGTTAACACCAAGATGACCACCTAGAGGTAAGCTATGTGCCATGGTAAGTATGTCCTTCCTATAAACTTTAGGTACCACAACTTGGTTAACCCTCTGGGGTCTAAGGTGTTTTTGGGGTCCTTGAGATGTTCTGACATGCCCTGACATTTGTGCTTTTTTCAGTTGCTTATAAACATGTTAATAGAAAAAAAAAATTACACACTATTTAGCACAAACAGGGCTACCATGAAATGTGAGCAACAAGAATGTACATGTCTGCATTTTTGAGAGAATAATGTTTATGCATGGCTATTGAAAAAACTAAAAACTAAAGTTTCTGAAATAAGGCCATAAAACACATTCTAAATATGTGCCAATAAGACTTTTGTCTAAAAGATGTCATCGCCTAGTGTTTTTTCTTCAAAATAAAGTGAAAATCACCCTGCCTTATCATTCACATAACACAATACATTGATTTGAATTTTGCAAAGCACTTTCTGTTTGGAAAGGCAATATGCGGAGTGGGCGTCAACGATCATGCATATTTAGTGGTTCACACCTTAAGAGACAATGGGGCCTGCATACTTAATTAGCCATTCATTCAGGTGAGTCACTGAGCCACAAGAATGCAAGAGCAACAGTTGGAAGCATCTCAATTCTTTTTTATTTTTCCACATATTGTGCTTGCAATTTGGCCTATAATATCCAAGGAAAACATGTCTAGTAATTGTGCAGTTAATTCTCATACTGTATTTTCAGTTTTGGAATATTTATCCTCTCCCCAAATTTGTCAATAATAAAACACAATAAAAGTTATTTAAAGAAAAGGCTTATATTTACCTTTTAATAGTTTGTTTACATCTACCTTGTAAATATATTTTTTTATTAAAAAGGTTACAATTACAACAACAATTCAAGTGTAATCTTTCTTTGTAAAAACTAAAGTATACATTTTATCATACATATTTCAAAGTTAAGGATTTGATTGATTATTTGATAACTTTATTTTTGACAAAACATATTATATTTAACATAAGCAAATATTGGCAAACAAAAGCTTATTTGAGGTGGCAGATATTTTACAGTAAAAATGTATAATCTATCCAAAACTAATCAACGAAATGTTGTCTTTCATATGTCTGTAACATAGGTCTTTCATTTTTATTATAAGAAATATAAATGTTAATTTGCAGTTAAATACGTTGCTTATACAAATACATTTTATTTCAACATATTTTAGTCGATATTTACTGAGTGTAGCAATACAGTTTGCTAAAACCGAAACATTCATACACAAACAGAAACGCCTGACTGTAACGTTGTTTTTATTAAATATTAGGGCATATAAATGTTAATTTTCAGTTTAAAACGTTGCTTATACAAATAGCCTACATTTTATTTCAACATATTTTTGTCGATTTTTACTCAACTCAGTACGGCAATACAGTTTGCTAAAACATCATCATTCATTCACACAGAGACGCAATTTAAATTTAAACTGTCTTTTTGCGAGCTGTGATAAACAGTGCGCATCTCTGCGGCTGCCGTTCATTCATTCACAGAAACGCGATTAACTTAGGAAAAAAAACTTACTACATATTCGGATCCTCTCTCCTGCAATACCCGCACTCTGAGGTAGATTTTCCATTATTAATATTTCTCACAGCGCTGCCAGATGGTGTAAACACGTAGGCTACAATGGTCTGAATAAACTTGTTTTCTCGGGCTGATATGGGGGCGTTCACAGGTTTGCTTGGTTTGCCTCAGTAGTTTGCGTTTGAATAGCACGCGCTCTCCGTGGGCGGAGTCACATTACCTTTGAATTAGCTCTAATGAGCTCGACTGGGATCGCTCTCTTTTAATACAGATTTCACAAGATGAGAATATTTGTTTTTTATATAAATTACCTCATTTAAAAGCATAGAATTCAAGCTTCATGTCAGTGTATCTGTATGTCTGTTTGACTGAGTATTCGCTGAGTTACAGTTCATTTTCGGACGCGTTTCAGAATGGTCTTCACTGACAGACAGAAGGCAGAACTCGCATCACGTTTATTTTTCTTTATCTGGCAAAAAGCACAACACTTTGTTTTTATTTTGAGTATACACAAAAATAATACACATTTAACAGAATCGATTGATGTATGAAACTTGTTTTGTAAAATCAAAGTCAAAAGAGTATTTTGGGTCTCAATTCAACTCATAAGGAAAAAAGCGAGCAGATCACGCCGGCGTGATCTCCGACCTCTGAGGGTTAATAACTGCCCAATCTTCATTGGCAGGAATATCAGGAGGACGCCATTTCCGCATCAAAACCTCGTCTTCCAGGTAAAAACCAACTGGCACTTTGACAATTTCATCATCAGGGTAAAATCAGTAAAAGAGAAATACCTTTGACAGGGAGGCTGGACATAAGCCCCACTTTAACTTGTCCTGTTACTAAGTCTGACTTCAAAAACACGGAGTGCAAAGGTATGGTCACAATTCTCCCCTCAATACCCTGAACAAGAATGAAGTCCCCTATCGCAATGTCTTCACTTTCACAGGAGGGCAACGCCTCTTTCAACAAAAGCGATTGGGAAGCCCCAGTATCACGGAGAATTCGAATGGGTTGAGAAGGAGAATTTTCACTTGAAGAAACAAATCCCTCTGACACGAAAGGAAGGAACTCTTCCCTCAGAAGATCAGACGACTCAGCCTTTTTAGCATCACAAGGACAAAATGATTCACGTGAAGCAAACTCAATAGGCATTTCTGTGACAGACTTCACCAAAGCATTAGGCGAGGGCCCCTTTTCTCTCTTTCTTTGAAGAATTAGACACTCCGACAAGACATGACCTGGTTTCTTGCAATAATGACACATAGGACCCGTAGGCACCTCCTTCTTGGTGTCACCAAACTTTTTCTTAACATCAGCACTTCTGTCTTTAACCTCTGTGGTCTGGGCTGAATTAAGTTTACCACCACTCTTCTTAGGTGGATATGGCCTATCATGAGACCCAAACTTAGACTTATGAGTGAGTGAATACTCATCTGCCAACTTAGCAGCTTCATGTAGTGTGGACGCGTCTTTCTCATCCAGATAAGACTTAATATCATCCTTAACACACCGCTTAAATTCTTCAACCAACATCAAGTCTTTCAATTTCTTGAAATCACTATTGACTGCTCTAGAGGTACACCAACGCTCAAAGTACAACTCCTTATCATGAGAAAATTCAACATATGTCTGACTATCTATCTTTCTGAGACTCCTAAATTTCTGTCTGTAAGCTTCCGGAACCAACTCGTAAGCTGACAAAATGGCTTGCTTAACCACATCATAGATTGAAGCGTCATCAACAGACAAAGCTGAATAAGCTCGTTGAGCTTTTCCTTTTATAACACTTTGCTGCTTCAAAGGCCAATACTCAATGGGCCACTTCAAACTCTCAGCCACTTTTTCAAAATGCTGGAAATATTTGTCAACCTCCAGCTCATCAAAAGGAGGAACTAACCTCACTTCTCTGCTAGCACTGAATTCGTTTGTATTTAATAGATCTGCTTTTCCTAGCTTTGCTAACTCAAGCCGTTTTTCTATTTTTCTCTTTCCAGCTCTATTTTTCTCTTTCAATCAGCATCCTTTCCTTTTCCATTCGTTCCTGTCTTTCTCTTTCTCTATCTACTCTGTCTCTTTCCAATTTCAATTTATCCAGTTCAAACTGTCTTTCTTTTTCTCTCTCATCTTTTTCTCTTTCTCTCTCTAACTGAATTAGTCGTATTTCTAACTCTATGTCTGAGCCACTTTTAGGTTGAGGCTCCACATCAGATGCTCCAAATTGAGCCAAGTCTTCACTTGTAAAAACACCCTCATCATGATAATGTTGTGCTATCACCTTTACAATCTTTTCTTTTCTGTAACTTACATTCAAACCAGCTAATTTTAGCATATTAACAACTTCCAATAAATCAGTTTTTCTCAATTGCTGCAGACCCTTAACAGTAGGTAATTCCAAAAAACTCTTTTACTGTTGCTGCCATAATTACAAGAGAGAGAGAAAAAAAAATCACTTGGATTCAATAAATGCTAACTTAATGCAAATAATGACTCGTCAAAATGGTAAATATCCCGGACGAGCCCCCAATTTTTGTTACGTACTAGGATGGCAGCTCACTATATCACATTCGTTTTTTTCTTCAGGTCTTACACAAAAAGTATGGAAGTAAAATAATCTCAAATGTTTTTGAAACAAAAAGCCTGTTGAATTGCACTACTTGAAAAATAATAGGCATTGCATTAACCATGCTTGCATTTTAATGCATTGTATTTTTAGGGCTTGCATTTTTATGGGCTGAAATTCAACATGGTTGAATATTTAAGCTGTGAATATTTCAATTAAAAACATTTCAAACACATTTTCATTATTAAAAATTCCATAATCCATATTCACCTTTCATATTTCACTTCCAAAATATTCAAACTGTTTAAAAATACAACCTATAATATTCAACAGGCAATTTTCGGTCCATTTTATTTCGCTTCCACAAATTCGCTTCCACAAATTCAGTGGTTCAAATTCGACAGTAAATTCAACGGAACTGCAGGAAAAGCAATAGATTATCGAGCATACTATCCATCTGCTGTTAGTCAACCTCACCAGCAGGTGGTGCAAAAGCGCGTGTTGTTGACGAAGACCAGCAACAGTTAGAGCAAGCCATTCATTCATAAAATGAAAATGATTAGTGAATCCGAAGCTTGTCCGTCATCCCACCGAAGTCGCGCTTATCCAGAATGCTCTCCTCACAGAAGTCACGCGCTATCGCGTGTGATCAAGAATGAACCAATCACAAAGCATGCTGAGATGATCACTAGCCATTTGACTATATCCAAACTCGTTGACCTGTTCATGAACTCTTTTCTATGTTTTAAACTCTGCTCTCCATGCAAACAAAGTATAAGAGGATGAAACATTGATAACATCTTTACCACTGTATATTAGTTATTCTTATGTTATTGCAATGTAATTAATAAAACAAATAGATGACCTTATGACAAAATAAAATACAGAATCATATCAAAATAAAACAAAGCAATAAAGAAATAAAAAGTAAATGTGGGTTCATCACATAGGAAATAACGATTCATGGTGCAAACAGAATCATTTCTGCTGTGGCGCAGCTCTTAAAGGTCCCATGACATGCTACTTTTTGTAGGCTTTAATATAGGCTTTAGTGGTCCCTAGTACTGTATCTGAAATCTCTTTTCAAAAATTCAGCCTCGGTGTAGAATTATAGCCACTACAAGCCAGTCCCAGAATGAGCTTCCTTCAGACAGGCCGTTTCGGTGTCTGTAGCTTTAAATGCTAATGAGGAGGAGAGAGGAGGAGAAAGGCGGCGCAAGGTGGAGGGTGGGTGTGGCCTTGACCATCTCGCGCAACGGTACCGGTCCGTGCATGTTTATGTTGGATATAGCAATGGCACGAAGACACGCAGTCGTTCCATCATTTCAGTTTGACCCAGAATCTGATCCGGATGGAGAAGCAACAACTCAGCGGTTCCAGCAGGACGTTTCCGAATGGTTATTTTTTTTATTTTTTTTATTTAACCCTTATTTAACCAGGGAAATCCTTTGAGAACAAGTCTCTTTTACGAAGGAGCCCTGGCCAAGAAGGCCGCCATAAAAGTTACACACAGAATACAAAATACAATAATACAATGAACATACAAAACATAATACGTTAACAGTACAAAGAATCGACCAACATAAAAAAAAAAAAAAAAAAAAATTTTTACTAGCCTCTTAAATTGACCAAAGGAGACCAAGTTATCAAGTTTTAAGTCATTCTGTAACAGGTTCCACGCTGATGGGGCAGAAATTCTAAATGCTTGCTTCCCTAACTCTGTGCGAGCCCTAGGCACAACCAGGTGGAGATTATCATTAGACCGCAGAGAGCGAGTGCTGGCCTTAAAGGACATAAGCCTACATAAATAAGGGGGCAATGTCCCAATGATGGATTTATATATAAACAATCGCCAACGGGTTAGCCTGCGCTGAGCAAGGGAGGGCCACTGGACTAGATTATACAGAGTGCAACAATGTGTAAAGGGTTTGCACCCTGTAATAAATCTCAGTGCACCGTGATAAGCTGAATCCAGTTGGTGCAAATATTTATTAGGCGCGTGCATATATAAAAAATCACCATAGTCCATAAGAGACAGGAAGGTAGCCTCGACCAATTTCTTTCTTGTTGCAAGAGAAAAACAGGCCCTATTCCTAAAATAGAACCCTAGCTTTAACCTAAGTTTCCGGGCTAAATTTAGGATATGAGCCTTAAAAGTCAAATGGTCGTCAAGTAAAAGCCCTAAGTACTTGTACTCAGCCACACGCTCTATTAGATTTCCCTGCAAGGTAACAATGTTTGGAGGGATAACTGTGGAGTTCCTGTAATTTGAGAACAGAACCGTCTTGGTTTTACTTGCATTCAACACAAGCTTCAAATCAGATAGCCGAGATTGTACAGTGTCAAAGGCATCCTGCAGGTACTGAAAGGTCTGGTGAAGGGTTTCTCCACAGGTGTAAATGATTGTGTCGTCAGCATAAAAATGAAACAGAGCATTGTGGACATTTGAACCAAGGTCATTTACATTAATGGTAAATAAAAGTGGGCCCAGCACCGATCCCTGTGGAACCCCTGATACAACTTGTAAGAAACTTGAAGATACACCGTCAAAGGTGACGCACTGAGTCCTATCTGAAAGATAATTTTCAAACCAACCAGCTGCCTTCTCAGAAAGACCAATGTTGAGCAGTCTCTGTTTTAAAATACAATGGTTCACCGTATCAAAAGCTTTAGAAAGATCGATGAAAAGAGCGGAACACATCTTTTTGCTGTCCAGTGCCTCAATGATGTCATTCACAACCTTCAGTGAAGCAGAGATAGTACTATGTTCCTTTCGGAAACCCGACTGAAACTCTGAGAGAATATTATTAACACTCAGGAATTCTTTCAGTTGTTCACTTACTAGTCGTTCTAAGACCTTTGACAGCACAGACAGGTTGGAGATAGGCCTATAGTTGTTTAGCAAAGTAGGATCTCCTCCCTTTAACAAGGGGAGGACATGGGCAGATTTCGAGATTGATGGCATAACATTCTGAGCCAAGGACAAATTAAAATATACATGAGCGGTTTAGCAATAAAATCTGCAGCGATTTTTAAAAAATATGGCTCTAAGCAATCTGGGCCAGCAGGCTTTCTGATGTCCAGTGACGTTAGGGCATTATGTACATCATTGAGTGAAAACGGGGCAAAGGTAAAAGAAAAAGGCTGGCCAACACAACATCTTCCAGCAGCATTACCATCAGAAGGGGAGGGTTTTGGAGGTGGAGATTGGTCAAACAAAAAACCAGATGCAACAAAGTGTTCATTAAAACATTCTAGCATCGCTGATCTTTCCGAGATAGTAATATTGTCCCTAATGATATGGGGAGGCAGTTCATTTCGAGATTTAGTTAAAGAAATTGACTTGATAGACTTCCAAAAAGTCCTAGGATTATTTAGATTGTCTGTAGTAGCAGCTAGATAGTATTCAGATTTGGCATGTCGAACAGCTGCTGTAAACTGGTTTCGTAGTCGTCTGAAATTAATCCTATCGGCCTCCACCTTTGATTTCCTAGCCTTTGCCCAAGCCACATCCCTCTCATGAAGAAGTTTGCTAAGCTCCGTCGAAAACCAAGGGTTGTCTCGACCCTTGACTCTAAACTTACGCAAAGGAGCATGTTTGTTAATAAGTTGCAAAAATCCATCATGAAAGTATTTCCAGGCTATTTCAACATCATCAATAAGCCTAATGCTGTCCCAATTAAAATAAAATAAATCATGTGTAAAACCTTGTAAGGAGAAATGTTTCATATCACGTTTTTCAATGTGTCGAGGCCTGGATTTTGGGATTTTGGCATTTCTAATTGCAGCAATCGTACAATGATCACTGATGTCATTAGCAAACACACCAATTTCAGAAAATTTATGGGGAGCATTTGTCAATAGCAAATCAATTAAAGTAGATTTCTCTGAGTGTTTTGGATTTGGGCGAGTAGGAGACTCAATTAATTGTGTAAGATTTAATTCACTGCAAAGACCCTTCAATCCGTCTGAAGCAGGTTTGAACCAGTCCCAGTTCATATCCCCTGCCAGGACAATCTCACTGTACTGCAGCTGTGATAAAAGCTGAGACAGCGTCTGAAGGGTGTCAGCAACAGAAGAGGGTGGTCTGTAGCTTCCAACAACAGTGACAGTCATGCCTTTATACACCTCAACATTTAGAGCCAGAAATTCAAGTTGTTTACTCACAGATATAGACAAAACTACATTGGCAATGAACTTGCTCTTTACATATATAGCCACGCCACCGGCCTTACGAGGCCGGTCAGTTCTAAAGACATTGTATCCACTGACAGCAATGTCTTTGTCTGTGACTGATTTAGAGAGCCATGTTTCTGAAAGAATTATAATATCTGCATCGGTGGATTTTGCCCAAATACGTAAAGAATCAATCTTAGGGAGCATACTTCGCATATTCAAATGAATAATACCCAACCCAGACCTGTTTTTGAAATCAGCCGGAGTATTGCAGATCTTAGAGTCAATATCAACTGGGCCAGGATTTGGTTGCACATCACCACAGATAATTAACAACATAATAATCAAACATCTCTGTTTCATAGTTGCACCACGGCTCACAGAATTTTTTGTGTGTAATGAGTTAAAAAACAACATGAGATCATTGTCAGATAATACAGTGAAGCTTTTCATAACAGCAAGGCACAAAGAGCGGAGAAGGGATTCAGAAGGAACACTATAGAGGGGCTGTAGTTTTTGCACAGGTAGCTCTGGCCTGGAGCAGGTCATACTGGGAACAAATGAGGGACCCCAAGCCTTCACTAAAGAGGTTTCATCAAAGACATTCATATGCCCGTGTCCCCAGAGCAAAACAAAACTCAACAAAAAAAGAGTCATTTTCGGCACTATAGAGTTGCTGCTTAAATTGGAGTGCAATTTGCTTGGCAGATGACTGCGTATACAGGCAGAGAAAAGGCTGAAAAGTTTGATGGCTCAACAAACAGGCACAGGTGTAGACAAAAGCGAAGTCTTACCAGTCGAAGCCAGGTGAAGCAGCAATAAGCGTACCATAGATTACCAGTAAGGCCAAGCAGAAAGCCTGTAGAGGACCATGCGGCAAAGAGACATGGGCAGCAGCAACAGCACGGAGATGCAAGCCAAACAGCAAGAGCAGCATGCAGTGAGGGTTAATTGATTAGCCAGGTCAACGCAGGCAGGCAGCAGCAGCAGACAAATCCAGCAAAACTTAGCAGCAGTAAGGCCAAGCAGGAAGCCTGTAGAGGACCATGTAGTGAGGAGACATGGGCAGCAGCAACAGCAAGGAGATGCAAGCCAAACAGCAAGAGCAGCATGCAGTGAGGGTTAATTGATTAGCCAGGTTAGCGCAGGCAGGCAGCAGCAGCAGACAAATCCTGCAAAACTTAGCAGCTGAGATGGTGCAGGCAACGGGCAGCAATTAGCCAGAAAGCTGAGGCATTAAAATATAGAAAATATAAAAATTCCACTTCTTGGTAGATTCAGGTTATAATATATTTCATCTAAAAACGTTGGGCTCAGCAAACATTAGACAGACTTTTAGACAAACAAACACAGCTACACATGTGCGGCCATCTTGGATTTAAAATATTATGTTTAAAATATTAAGTTAAAATATATTAAGTATAAATAAAATAAAAGTTTAAAATATTATGTCTGGATACGGTACTTTATTTCGGATGGTTTACAGTTATTATCATGTAGCTAACGCTAACCTACTGTTGCCTTTTCATGAGAGATCTGTAACGTCTGTATTTATCTTATTACAATTACATCATCAAGCTCTGCGATCTTGAAATGCGGATATCGCGCGCGCCATATTACCAACATGAAAACGGTTATCCAAATAACAAAGAAGTGTACAACACTCGCGTTACAGTGTGTGTATTCACACACATAAACTGCATAGCTGCATAGCTAATGTTACAGCCACATTCTATGTGTAACAGTCTAGGTAACCATAAACAGTAAAGCAACACACTTATATATCATTAGTTGACTTACTTGTCCGAGGTGTGTAGCTGAGCCAAAGAGAGTGATCCAGACTTAAGTTTCAGACGTTCAGCAAGCCCAGCTCTGTATTAACCCTTTGGTGTTCATTTGTACATCCAATTATTGAGCAATTGTTATGCTTCGCTCGCTCAAAAGCCATGATATCTCTCGTGGACAAACTAAAATCGCGCACGCGCGTTCCTACTTCCTAGCTCATTTTCTCATGGGCGGAAAATATTCTCTGGGCGGGCAAAGCAGAGACAGGGGAGGTAACATTCCTCCTTGTAACGTCACAAGGAGGAGATTCAAGATCAGCGCGATTGAGCTTCCATTTTCTCAAAGGCAGAGAAAGATAGCAAAAGCTCGATTTACACCGATTGAAATTTCTAGAAACTTGGGGACCATATACAGGCTAGGGGAACTCATATTAATGTTAAAAAACCCCAGAAAGTGAAAATTTCATGTCATGGGACCTTTAAAAGATATAGTAAACAGTCGCATTTCAGTTGAATCAGTTCAGCGTTGATTCTGGTGCAAGAGAACGGAGGTCCACGCTCTGCGCGTTCCGTGCGATTTTAACCAGTACTGCAGGAGATCCCTCCTCACCGGTATCGGCCACGAGGCGGTACTCGTCAGTTGCATCAGGAGTGGAAACCAGGCTTGGTTCGTCCATAATGGGGCGACGAGTAGCACTGGGCATCCGTTTTCCCTGATTCGCTCTAACACCTGGGGCAGAAGCGTGACAGGGGGAAACGCATAGAGCGGGCAGCGGGGCCAGACGCGGGCCACCGCATCCCTGCTCTTGGAGAGAAATTCCTGACAGTGAGCGTTCTCTTGAGACGCAAATAGGTCTATTTTCGCTCTGCCAAATGTCCTCCACAGCAGTTGGACTGTCTGCGGGTGTAAAGACCATTCTCCTGCTGGAAGATTGTTCCTGGACAGTCTGTCTGGTCCCACATTCAGGTGGCCGGGCACATGCGCTTCTCTGAGCGAGCGCAGATTGTGCTGAGCCCAGACCAGGAGGCGTTCCGTCAGCCTGTGAAGGGTTCTGGATCTGATACCTCCTTGGTGATTTATATAAGCCACCACTGACATGTTGTCCGAACGGACCAGGACGTGGTGTCCTATTATATGGGGACAAAAAGCGCCTCAGCGCGTTGTCGACTGCCATCATTTCCAGGCAGTTTATGTGTAGAATCTTCTCCCGTTCTGACCACTGGCCGAAGAACGGTCTGCCCTCTAGCAGCGCTCCCCATCCCGAGGTTGGTAGACCAACTTACCGATTCCTCTTGGTGCAAAATACCATTAGTTGTGTAGTTGGTTTCTGGTTTCTGGCTTTGACCTTCTCCACTTACAGTTCAACTCAGCTGTTATTTGTCAAATAATCACAGACAGAAACACATACAGGAGAACTGAGAGCTCTTTAATTATATTAATGATAGAAGAGAGAGAATACAGGACAGTCTCTGACTCGATATGAAACACTTCTATAAAGACACAACAGTATTACAAATAACTCTCTTCTAAATTTCCATGCAAGCTCTGGTTAATATTTGTATATAAACTTAGTACTCCTCTAATATATTCTGTGCACTTTAAATCAAGTCTTTTTAGGGATAGTTCACCCGAAACTGTCCACTGACTTCTAATGTATGGACAAAGAAATCTCTATTATGTCAATTTTCATTTTTGAGTGAACCATCTTTTTAATACATTTACATTGAATCATTTAGCAGACGCTTTAATCCAAAGCGATTTACAAATGAGGAGAACAATAAAAGTTAAACTAACAATATTCAAGTGCTGTGAATAATATAGTGAATAGTAGTTATTTGGTAAAAGAGTATAATGTACATGCATTATGAACACAAGCAAGACTATGACATTAATCTACTTGATGTTGTTGATCTGTCAGTCTATCGGGGGAATTAATGAGAATAAACCGTGCTTTATACAACCCTCCTCTCCATCGTATGATAAAGTCCTGCTGGTACAGAACATCAGCAGAAGCATCAACGGCACATCAATACATCTTTAATAAAACTCTGTTTACCGTATGTGTTTAATGGAGCGCAAACAGAGCCATTGAGTTTGGAGAGTCAAGAGTTCTCTCTAATAAAACTTAATGTCACAGAAAGGAAGGGTGTGTGAGTGAAAAGAATGACATTGACTTCATTTATTGAGTGCAGATGTTTAAACTGAACTGCAGGCGGTCTGTGAATGAGACACAGGCTTTTGCATTGAAACACAGCAGGCAAACGCTGCACTACTGTCTCGAGAGTGTTCGTCCCGGCTGTGTGTCGAACTCTGATATGTGTCAGTTCTACAACAGCAGCGAACAGACTTCATTAACCCTCCAACATCAGGCCTCAAGAACATGTACAATAAACAGTCAGCCAGTGGGTTCAGAAACAGGAGATATTTAGAACAATACCAAAATATATCATACAATGTAAAGCTGATGTAACTGTAAAAATGATCTTTAGTAAAAGTCAGGATTATGTAGGGGAGAATGAGAAAAGTGTAAGTCAGAAGCACCAGGAACAAACTGGCCAAAATTTTCTTGCGCTTTAGAGAAGTAAGTGATATTGCGCTTGAAAGACCGCGACAAGTGCCAATAAAACACAGAATGATTATCGGGTAGGGGATAAAACAGCCGATCGATCGAGACAGATCCCTAAACAGCAGATAGTGGTTAAAGTCTGCAAAGATCAGAGGAAGAAACCAGATGATCACAGAAACGCCGCAGCAGACTTTTAGTGAATGATGAGATCTGTACCAGATAGGATGAGAAACCAGAAGATATCGTTCAAAAGCAACACATGCCATAAAATACAGACCCACAATCAAACTATACCAATATGCCTTTTGCCCCTCCTTTGAGGCTTCATAGGCACCCCATGACCATGTGATTGTCTCCGTTAATCTACTAATGATCTGAATGAGATCTGAAAGAATCAAATGAATAACAAACACTGGAGTGGAGCGATTAGATTTGATAAGAGCACACAACGCAAACAGAGTTAAGATCATGATTAGAATCTCAATGGCTGAAATTATACTGATAATTAATGGGTGTGCAGACCTAATTTTCTGGTAATATTCCCTCATCTGACGGCTCCTTTCATCTTCATGATAATCTCCACTTGATCCGTCGCTGCTGGCGTTGATATAATAATTTACTCCACTTGAGCCGTTGATATAATAATCTTCACTTGATCTGTTGCTGCTGGCGTTTTGTCCCATTGTTTCATGAAATCTTGACAGGCAACACTAAATAACAAACCAGTCATTAGTTTAAAAAATGAAACTAAACTAAACTAAACTAAAAAAAACTTGAAATACGTTAAATGTAAGAATAAATTTGGAAATCTTCCATTTGAACAATATCACAGAAGCAAGAATGCTGTTGTTCTAAATGTTCAGTCCAGCACAGCTGCAAGTGTACAATGGTTTATTAAACTAGGAGTGAATCTTGAAGAACTTACGTTACTGACAGGATTGTGTGTTTCGTCTGCAGGTCAAAGCAGAAGTTTGTGGAGCGACACACAGACTGACAGATGTTTCACAAGTTTCCACTGATCTTCATTCACTGCACACACTGTAAAACACACATCTTAAAGCTTGTGGATCTAATGTAGGAAATGCCTGAGATTACAGACAAACTATTTGATCCAACGTGTGCAACTGTAATTACCTTAAAGACACAATTAAAGAGGCTACATGCGATTTTCTGAAATTTAAACTCGCGACTGACACCTGTGGCCAAAAAACGGAACTGCTCTTCCTTTCTGCTCGCTCTCGTACGTGCACACTACACAAGTCATCCACTGCAAAGAAGTCAACATTATGTTTACAGAGGTAAGAACAGTCAAATACATATATTGTTTGAGAAACTAAGTTTGTTTGCTGACTAGCGGTGGTGGCAGAGTGATCTGAAACGTTTAACATGAACGCGCTTGACGTCACATCCGCAGACAGCGCGCGAAAAATCCGACCCGACAGAAAATAGGAAAAATAGGATACAGGCTTATAGGTGCACCCACTGTGAGCGGACAAGGTGTCAGTATGCTCATCAGGAGATGTTTGAGTCATACATGGTCAAATAAAAAGGCTATTGTTACGTTTATTTTGGGGAAAAAGTTGCATGTAGCCTCTTTAACTAACAATGGTGGTTTGAGTGAAAAACCAGTCTAACTTTCACAAACGGTTCGGCTCAACTACGACGACTGAAGTAATCTGAAAAGGCTTTATATCTGATGCTTTCATTTTTAAAGTTCACTCAGCGTTTATAACATTTTTTAATAATAAAAAATATATATTTTGAGAAAAAAGCTGAGAAAATCATGTTTATGTCAGACTTCATTCAGATCATATTCAGAATGATGATCAAACTCAGATGGATTATTTATTGAGTGATGTAATATTCATAGTGTACTCTTCAGTAATACAGGTATAACAGAAATGTTCTACAAAAGTGTATAAATATAGCTCTGCCATAGCATTTCACTGATCTTTCATCTATTATAATGTATTTTGTTCAAGAGATTATATCTGCTGCTGTACTTTTTAAATGTACACTAGGTATTTATTTTGTAATGTACATAAGATGCTATATTAAAGTTTTCTTGATTTCAAAATCTGTCTTCACATTTATATTTAATTATTTTTGCACTTTTAATATATCATTTTGAATACTGAATAAAACAGCTTTATAATAAACTTTTAGTGTAATGCTAATATACACTCACCTAAAGGATTATTAGGAACACCATACTAATACTGTGTTTGACCCCCTTTCGCCTTCAGAACTGCCTTAATTCTACGTGGCATTGATTCAACAAGGTGCTGAAAGCATTCTTTAGAAATGTTGGCCCATATTGATAGGATAGCATCTTGCAGTTGATGGAGATTTGTGGGATGCACATCCAGGGCACGAAGCTCCCGTTCCACCACATCCCAAAGATGCTCTGTTGGGTTGAGATCTGGTGACTGTGGGGGCCATTTTAGTACAGTGAACTCATTGTCATGTTCAAGAAACCAATTTGAAATGATTCGAGCTTTGTGACATGGTGCATTATCCTGCTGGAAGTAGCCATCAGAGGATGGGTACATGGTGGTCATAAAGGGATGGACATGGTCAGAAACATTGCTAGGCTGTGGCATTTAAACGATGCCCAATTGGCACTAAGGGGCCTAAAGTGTGCCAAGAAAACATCCCCCACACCATTACACCACCACCACCAGCCTGCACAATGGTAACAAGGCATGATGGATCCATGTTCTCATTCTGTTTACGCCAAATTCTGACTCTACCATCCGAATGTCTCAACAGAAATCAAGACTCATCAGACCAGGCAACATTTTTCCAGTCTTCAACTGTCCAATTTTAGTGAGCTCGTGCAAATTGTAGCCTCTTTTTCCTATTTGTAGTGGAGATGAGTGGTACCCGGTGGGGTCTTCTGCTGTTGTAGCCCATCCGTCTCAAGGTTGTGCGTGTTGTGGCTTCACAAATGCTTTGCTGCATACCTCGGTTGTAACGAGTGGTTATTTCAGTCAAAGTTGCTCTTCTATCAGCTTGAATCAGTCGGCCCATTCTCCTCTGACCTCTAGCATCAACAAGGCATTTTCGCCCACAGGACTGCCGCATACTGGATGTTTTTCCCTTTTCACACCATTCTTTGTAAACCCTAGAAATGATTGTACGTGAAAATCCCAGTAACTGAGCAGATTGTGAAATACTCAGACCGGCCCGTCTGACACCAACAACCATGCCATGCTCAAAATTGCTTAAATCACCTTTCTTTCCCATTCTGACATTCAGTTTGGAGTTCAGGAGATTGTCTTGACCAGGACCACACTCCTAAATGCATTGAAGCAACTGCCATGTGATTGGTTGATTAGATAATTGCATTAATGAGAAATTGAACAGATGTTCCTAATAATCCTTTAGGTGAGTGTATTTCTAATGAGCTGAAATGCTATTGAAATGTACATTAAAATTAAGCCTCAAATATATGATAACTGTAGTTTAAGAAATCTGAAAGTATATTTTAAATGAACTGTAAAGAAATACACTAAATGTATTTGAAGTGGTTCAATTTTAGCACAATCTAATATATTAAAATATATTGCAAAAACGTAAAATTGATCTTAAGAATATCTTGAAATACACTTAATATACTGTTGTTTCAAAATAATAAATTTAATACGCACTTAGTACAGTATAATTTAAATATATTAAGTATGCCCAAAAATCACAATTTAAATACATTTCCTTTTCACCTGGGAAACAGAAGATGAAGTTTATGAGCTGATCATCATCATCAAATGATTATCAAGAACCTGAAATGGAAACTGGTTCCGACAGGACCTTAAAGAAAACTTCCAAACCTGCTTTAAACAATTCCATCTTAATTTCTTTAATTTCTTCTACACATAATCAAGCACACTAGAGAGTCAACAAGCTGAACAACATGTGCTGACGTTTGAATAAAAGCTGAAACACAATGACACAATAACATGATCTTACCGGGAATCAGACTGAAGACTGAAGACGCTGCTCATCAGGAGATGAAGGTGTTTATGAGCTGCTCAGCGTTCTTTTATAGCCTGAATTAACTCCAGAAACACAAAACAAAGATGCATTAAACATCATTAACAGTTAATGCACATGCAACCGCATCAGCAATCAGCAAACCAAACCAAACTCCACAATATAAAACCATTAAAAAAAGACAACAGAATGTGAACATCCAGAAATACAGTGATATAATACTGAGATTTTGTCATACTGTAAGTTGATCAAATTATGTTTATGCAGTAAGAGCAAAATAAAAGCAAAATATGGCAAAAATAAAAAATATTATAACAACTTTTACTACTGAAAATGTTGAAGATTTTATTATTTAGAAAATAAGTAATTTAACTGATTTTTGTACACTATTATTTCCTTGTCTGTGGGTGACTTTGGCTGACTTTGGAACCTGAGAGCACAAGCTGTTGTTACAGCAGAAAATTCTATTTCAGTAATGTCACATGGTACAAAACTATTTCTCAAAATACCTATAGAATGTATTACCATGTTTGGGACAAGGAGAGGGTATATACGTTTGCTGGGCAATTTTTCTGGAGGGTCTTTCTGCAGAGGGACACTCGGCTTTGTTTGTTAATAAAGTCTAATTTTTCTGATGTCAAATATCTTTGAAGTCATTCCCCTGAAAAGAATTAAACCACAACAAATGGCGCCCAACGTGGGGCTTGGCTTAGGAGCTGAAGGAGCCACGAAGGGATCGCTGGTGACTCACACAGACAACAGTGGCCGCTGTACTTTGAGGTGAGCAGTTTTTGCTTTTGAATAAGGTGTGTGTAAGTCACCAGTGGCCCGGATGTGGTAAGAAAAGCTTCTCCAAATTTAAAGAACTTAAAAAGTGAAAAAGAGTGTTTGATATCAGAAAAATTGCATGCATTGTCTTTGTAGATGTCAAGTAGTTGGTAAAAGCGTGGGGGGGCTCCCGATAGTGTTTGCTAGTGCTTGTTTAATCCTGAGTGGATTCTATAACTACTGGTGATGCTGATTTAGCGCAAAGAGTTTTGACGTACGTACGTAAGGTTCTGTGTTTGTTCATCAAGTGGGCCTTGAAGGATGATGAGCAAAAAGCATGCACACAGAGGGTTTGAATTCACTGATAAGGATATCAGTTAAGTTTTGTGTTACTTGTCAAGAGGGCCTCGATGGATGACAAGCGTACTGATATAAGGATATCAGTTATTGATGTGTTATACCTGTAAGTGGGCATTGATTGATACAGGTGTAGTTTAGCTTATAGCCTATAGATGGTTGATCTGCAGACATTTGTAAGAGGGCCTTGAAGGATACAAATGAGCATGATTGCAGATAAAGTCAATTTCCGGGTACCTTATTAATCTAATAAGAGTCTGCTCAGGGGAATTAAGGTCTTATTTCACTCTGTTGTGTTGAGGAAGTGAATCACAGAGGTTTATGGAATAGGATAGTTAAAAGTGTCATTGTGTTGATTAGTGAATATTTTAATGTATTGTTCAGATCTGACAGAGAAGGGAAAAAAATAAGTGTGTTAGATCATGTTGGTGTGCCTGTAGGATCCTGTGACTGTGCCTGTGGTTGAAAATAAGTGACCTCTGACCCTGGTTGCTTGGAGGGACAGAGAATGTGTGACTGACCTGTGAATGAAGGGACTGAAATGGTGTGTATTAAAAAAGAAAGAAAAGTAAGGGAAAACAATTGTTTCAAGATATTAGCTTAGCAGAATATTGTAGTATAAAATAAGTTAAAATAATAAGATATATAGTTAATCAATAAATGTAATGATAAATATTAATAGGTGAATACAAATATGATTGCACGTGCTTAATATATTATATATTATATCTGAAGACGTCTAAAATTTGTATCTCATTATCCCTGAAGACAGTGTGGAAAAAGTATTCCATTGCAGATTAATAAGTTTGTGTTAAGAGAAAAATAACTGGTGCAGTGTGCTGAAGGTTAGCGAGATTGAGTGACCAAGTTTCAAAAGTCAAAAATACTTTACAGAAGTTGATGAGAGTAAAAAATAAGAGGAATTCCTTGATGATTGTTGAGAAACATACTAGATTATTGTGAACACAGCATGCAAATATAGAAGAAAGATTGAAGTCTGATTTTATGATAGGGAAGATTATTTAATTGTATTATCTTCAGATAATCTCAGAGTTATATTATTGCTGATATAGAAAAACAGAACTAGCTTGCTTTTTCCTGCAATGAAGAACTGCTTACTAATAGAATGAGGGAAATGCTATGGTCAACCAGTGAGATTTTTATATAAAAGAAATAGTGAAAAGATGCAGGTTAAAAAAGTGGCATGTAGATAAAGAGCTAATAGCTTATATGTAAAAGTTCAATTTGATTCATACAGATCTCTGAGTGTTCAAATTGCAGATGGATTCAGAGCCCTGTGGAAGCAACAAGAGGGCAAAGGGCAAAGACATGAATGCAGAGACACTGACGCAGAGAAGAAGAGAGTGGGTGAGGGGTTCTCAGCTCCCCTCCTGAAGTTCAAAAAGACCCAAAAAGACTGAGTTAATGGAAAGACTGGAAAAGGTGAATCTTTCACTTGAGACTTTTCCTAAAGACAAAGACAAATCCTGAGATGCAAAACTGTTACAGGATTGATCAAAAGCCCAAACTGAGAAGAGACAGAGAAGCAGCAGAGCCTATATTCCACTCTGCAATGGCCATTGAGTCACAGCAAGGCTGAAAAACATGTCAACGAACACTGATCTAAAAACAGAAGAACTGACCCTTACGGGGCACACAGGTGTGACAAACCTAATGAACACTCTAGAGACTGCTTCAAATTTAGTTCATTATTATTAACTTAATTCATTCTGATTATTCACTGGTCTCATAGCAATTCTTTATATTCTCTGCTAAACTAACCCTCTCTGCTCTTTCAATAGGTCCAGCTCTATAAGAAAAGAAAATACAGAGAAGTGGGTAATCAACTCACCAAATAGTTAAAACTAAGGCTGGAGTTGGTATAGTGAGGGCTATTATATTAGACAACTATAGGGCTAAAAGCATGATAGAATTATTCACTGGCAAAGAAAAAGATAGACACAATATGTCAAAGAATGATTATTTTTGTTTGCAAAACAAAAACACTGGTCACTCCATCTTGTTTTAATATTTTTATAGAGATAAATTGGAGAAGGATAAATAACTCCAAAAGTCCAAAAATTATGAAATTAAAAATGCTGTCAAAACTGGGATAATGAGATGGAAATGTTATTGGCCATGGATCCAAGATTAGTCAGAGATCTCCAATTGTATTCTTAAAGAAGCTCATGAGCAAAAACAAAAAGAATATGAAAAAGTAGACCAAACAAATGACAAAATGCATTTGAGAAATTACAATTGGCTGTCTTACTCTCAACTGCACCATACTAAGGTCTATTATTCTGAAATATTTAATCTATTAGAGTTTGGGAAAAAACAAGAAAAAAGGGTTTATAACAACAGTAGTAAACTAAGCATTAAGATAACTGACACTTCTGAATAGTGTTTGAATAGCTGTTGTGACGTTGTCTGTCAGACCTTTGGAATTCCACAGCTAAAATTATAAGTTCCGCATTTAGAGCACAACCTGCGGAAGAAGAATGTGTGACGGCCGATGAGTGACTGATTATGAATGAATGATTGTACACTAAGGCAAATCCATTATTTTGCCTACAGCTGTATCTAAATTTCATATGTGGGCCCACAGGGCATATTCTGCCCAATAAAATAATGACCATGGATGGATTTGGTTAATATCCAAGTCGAAACTGTAGTGACAATAGAAAAAGAAAATGGGAAAAAATTTGTAAAAGAAAACAAAACAGTACTATATTTTGCGCAGCGCCTAACACATCTGACTTTCCTTTCAGAATATCATGATGGAGCATAACACATCTGACTTTCTTTTCAGAATATCATGAAGGAGCTGACGTTTTGTCAAAAGTATGAAATATTGTCTTGTAACTTTTGTCTTTTAGCAAAGTGGGTTGAGTGTTGTCCAAGATGCCTGATAACTAGTATGCTGATAGTGGGACTCAAAACAATGAGATAACTGAGCTGAATTGACTAATTGTAAAAAATAATATAGGGGTAAAGCCCTACTGCTAATGAGCAGAAAACACACAAAAGAGGCCAGAACACCACTCAGCCCACATGATCATTTTACAGGTGACACCAAGAAGGACAATGGAGCAGATGATTTAAAATGTTGTTGTCACTAACAAAACTAAAAAGAAATAATGAAGGTTGCATTCGCAGATGAGAACAGTTCAATTCCAGGAAGGGTTCTGGGACGATTACAAAAAGAACCAGTGACTGTGCTTTGTCATCTCAGAAGAATCTTGAACATTGATCAGCAAAGTGACATTTGAGTCCATGCCTCTCAATTTAAGATACACCAACAAGCCTCTACTCTCCACAACAGGAAGTGAGGGATCAAGAGGGCTTGTGCTAGTAACAGCCCCCTCACCTCCGAGGGAAGTCCATGCAACGGCTCGTAAAGAGTCACCCTGGTGAAACATGTAATGACTGTTAAGACGGCTAACAAAATGATCAACATGAATGGAAAAAGAAGCAAATGACAAGAAGAACTTTAAATGAAAAGTTGCAGAATAAGAAACTTACAAGGAGTTGTGCAAAGAAGAGAAAATCAACAGAGATGAGTACAAGTTCAAACAATAGTCAAAATCAAACAAACTGTCTTTAAATGTAATGTTAAAGCCATTGAATATACTAGTAGCAACTTAATAATAACCCCAGAAAGAAAATTATTGAATTAAAGAATATATCAAAAACAACGTAAAAACGATAATGAAAAATCAGAAAACAAATGAAAATAATGAATGATAAGCGAAGGAAAATAGAACTAAATGACATTTTAAAATAGATCATAATGGGTACTCTAATGTAATTTGTCAATAAAAACGGGTATACATAATTAATTTAAGGCTACAGTTGAAAATTAAAGAAAAGATTAACACTGACTATTACCAAATATTTGATTTAATTTATGATTTGAATTATGATTTGATTCAATATGCTATTGACTGATTTATAGTGCTAATGGAACGACCACCTCAATTGTAAGTTGTTCGAACTCAATAACAAACAGGCCCTATGAACAATTTATATGGTATCAGAGGAGGGTAAGAATAACAGGTTATTGCACAAAAACATACTTTTTGAACGCGCATAGTTTTCAACTAGTGCGCAAGGGGGGAGTAAGGAGGGATTAAAGAATAAGGAAGGAGAATAATTAAAAGGCTAAATTAAGAATAAGGAAAAGAATAAGGAAAATTAAATAAAAGGCATTTTTTGCAATTGTTGGCCATATACAAGAGAAATTTGCGACAAAAATAAAGGTAGGAAAGGAACAGTGACACAAATAAGGCTATATATCAGTACCAGAAGGACTAATAAAACTCTTGGTAATGAATTATATGAAAAAGATAGAGATGGGTAAAGGCAATGAGATCAACAGAGGAGGGTCAAGAGAAGTAATTAAATTTAAGACCAAAGAATTATTCCTTAGATTTGAAATTCTATCAGAAATAAATTTAGATAATGGTTTAGCAGTCATTCTAGAAAAATTGAAATTAACATTAATTGTGTGCAGAAACTTAAATTACAGAAAGGAAGTTTTAACAATAATTAAGTTATAATGCTTTATGTTTGAAATGGTTAAGGAAAAATTTAGTTATACAGAATAATAAATGACCGTACAGTGAATATGTAAGATAGTATAAAAAGTTATTTTCGAGAGTTATTTTTTCTAATTGTCTAATGAGTTCATTGAATGACTTTTATGAAGTAAATGTAACATTGCTCTTAAAGCTTTCTTAGTTAGAGTGATTACATGTGACATAATTAAGTTTATTCATGATAGTTCATTTAGAAATTAGTAGAAAGGAAGGAAAAGGTATTCAGTTAAGGTATGCTTGAACTGAGGAGCTATAATGACAAAAAGCTGCAACACGTGAGATATTTATTGTTAAATTTGGTAATAAAGTAGACAGAATTTGAAATGTAAAACGTTATAATGAAGAAAATTGTGAGTGTTATGGTTGTACATCAACTAAAACATGACTGACTAAAAAATTTATTCTTTAAAAATAAGTGAATTGACGTTCCTTCATAAAAATAAGAAGCGAATAAAAAAGAGAAAAAGTTATTTTTACCCAGCCCTATTTTATATCGAAATTCATATGGAATATACGGGGAAAAAACGCAAACTGAATCAATTATTCTATTATAATCAGCAGAGATTTATTATAATGATTTGCCTTTATTATAATGAAAACAATTACATGAAAAAAGTAGAATGACTTATGTTTGGAGATTTATTTAGCAAATACAATTGAATAAAAAAAAAAGTTAAGGAAAGCTTGATTAAAAAAATTAGAAATGTTTTTTGGAGTTGCAATATTAAAAGAGGGTTATTATTCTGTTGTGTACTTCCCATATTAAGAAGATAATGAAAACTAATTTGAGAGGGCAACACATCATATATTTGAGCTTATAAACCAAATTAAGATTTACAATCATTGGACGTTGATTGAAGTACCTCGAATAAGGATGAAGAAGATAATGAATAAGCCAGATCCAGGGTGTCTGGGTCGAAGAGGATATCTACACCGCAAGAGAACTTTTAATTGTATAAGGGATTTTTGTGTTTGACATGTTCTACATAACTGTGACAATAAGACAATGCTGAACCAATTTCATCCACACACTTGTAACAATGTTTGATTTTTGATTAGGGAGGATTCGAGTCTTTTACTTTCTCCATTGAAAAAGAAAAAACAACTGAAAGAAAGAAAATGTGTGGAGAAAGCTGTTTGGCTCGATTGCTCCTCCGGAGTGTGGTGGCATAATTTCAGTCATTGAAAATAAGAATGAGTGACTTAATTTAGTTACTAAAGTAGTATAACTGAGGGGACTGGATTTTGAAACTACACTCTGGAAAAGGATAGCGAATGTGGGGCTTAAATAAGCCCCAGAGGAGGGAATGTTGAAGATTTTATTATTTAGAAAATAAGTAATTTAACTGATTTTTGTACACTATTATTTCCTTGTCTGTGGGTGACTTTGGCTGACTTTGGAACCTGAGAGCACAAGCTGTTGTTACAGCAGAAAATTCTATTTCAGTAATGTCACATGGTACAAAACTATTTCTCAAAATACCTATAGAATGTATTACCATGTTTGGGACAAGGAGAGGGTATATACGTTTGCTGGGCAATTTTTCTGGAGGGTCTTTCTGCAGAGGGACACTCGGCTTTGTTTGTTAATAAAGTCTAATTTTTCTGATGTCAAATATCTTTGAAGTCATTCCCCTGAAAAGAATTAAACCACAACAAAAACAAAATCACTTTATTTGCAGTTTCATTCCAGACACAGAAACCCTGTAGCACACAAAATATAAACACATTTAACAAAATACAATAATAATAAAATAAAGAAATAAAAAAGACACTGATGTGTGTGAATCTCCACATCAATCCGTCAGTAATGTTGAGTTAGTTTGATTCTGCACTACGCTTTAATAATGTTCCACTAATCTGTGTCTGATTCTAATTATGGACACTTAATGTAGTGATAAATGTAAAGTATATTAACTGTATCCGCACGAGAAATGGGCATTTCTGTTAAAGATTTACAAATCATTACAAAATGTGCGTTCCACATGTTACATTATGTTGTTGTCACGGTCACTACATTTCCCATCATCCTCTCTGGCCCTCACCTGCATGCACTTCCTCTGTGTTCAGTGTTCAGTTTCCATGGTTACGTCATTATTAGTTGTTTGGTTTCAGCTGTGTGTCATTTTAGGAGCTCGTTTCAGTGTGTGATTTAAGCCTCACCCTTGCCTTCACTCTTGGTCCAGTCTCTGTTATGTTTAGTTGTGTTTGCACTGTCTGTTTGCTTGCTTTTTGAAATATAATTAAATTTATTAGTGTTTTGTGAGAAAGAGTCTTCTGGCTTCAGCTTCCCTGCATACATCGTTACAGTTGTGTTAAAGGGGCCATAGAATGCATTGATTCAATATTTTAAATCCTCTGATATCTACATGTATGTACAGGGTATGTGGCTTAGGTAAGGGCAAAAATCCTCCAGATACGGTTTTACATGTTCATTTACAACCCTAGGATTTGTCCCTGGAATGATTGGGCTGTTATTACCTTATTTGGAAGGGTCATGAATAATAATGTGGAGATCTGCTCTGATTGGCTGTTTCACAGATTTGTACGCAGTAGCTGTGATGTACTCTGAAATACAAACGAACAAAATAATCATACTTCAGTTCGCAAACAACACTATATTTTAACAGATTGACTAGATGCATTGTCAAATGACAATCGTTTAACTGAAGTGGTGAAGGTTGTGTTCGCTAGAAGGAGTGAGTGAGCTATCTGTAAGCAACCAAACTAACCTAGTTAGCTCCTGAGTTATGTGTTGGTGATGAAGATAGGCCACATTATAATACTACCCGACAACTGCCCCCTTCTTCAGTATCAAACGCTGAGCGAAACCTGCTTGATATTGTCCCAGGTTAGAAAAACTGGCAGAGCAAACTAAGATAATATATGACAATATTGGGGGCGTAAATATTAATGATCCCGACTGCAACGTCACAGTCGGTGTTATGCTGGGATTTGCCCGTTTTACATAGATTTACATACAGTATGAAGGAGGAAACAATGGAGCTCACGGTATGTCAGGTCCATGTGCAGAACTCTTATTATTCAACTATGCCAAGGCAAAAACAGTTTTCCATTCTGTGGCACCTGTAATATTGGTGAAAAGCTAATTCATGTTCAAGTATTGTGAACATTAGACTTTTCCACAGTACGGTACACTTGAGGAACAATCAAACAGCATCTTAGCTTAATGGTAAATAATGACAGTAATGAACACTTTCATGTTAATAGTGAACACAAAAGTGATGTGATGCATATATTTCACTTATGATGATTTAGAAGATTATAATATATAATATAATAGTTTTCATGCATTCTTTAAAGTGTCAGTCATGAAGGATTAAAGCACTTCTACTGAGTATAATTGATTTGGTTTCTTCCATTAGAAAACTCTTCCCTATTGAGTGGATGTGAGTGATTTTTTCCTCAATTTTCAAAAGCTTGTTAGTAAGAGACTCAGTATGATTGCACATTTCCTCATTTCCCATCAGCATTAATTAATTATGAATGATGCCACAAACCACCTCTAATATAACACGAATGTTAACCGTTTGATACTGAAAGTATCTGCACAATATCTGTGACTATCTGTGAGTAGTATATGTCTATGTGGACTTAAATCCTGACTAGCATGAATTTAGTCGTTGATTTTGATACAGATTGAACCAGATCACTACAGGTGCACCTGAGTATAAACGAGCGCCTGTAGGGACGTCATCCACTTCTTTGTCTTGTAACAGGCTCAGACCTGTTGCCATGTTCTTTCGTACTGAGTGTACTACTACTACACACCACCAGAGGCGCTATGGTACTCTAGTGCAGTGGTTTTCAAACTTTTTCAAGAGCGACCCTTTTTTTATTTTATTGACGCGACCCATAGGCCTATATAGGCCTATTCTTAAAGGAGAACTCCGGTCAATTTTAACATTGAGCTCATTTTTTTGTACATTTGGAGTGCTGTCAATACAGAGAACAACGACAAAAATCGGTGTTGCCTACACCGTGTTATCCTCTTTTTAAAATTTGCACCCTGTTGACTTCAATGGGGCAAGTTTTAAACCTGCTTTTAGCCTCTTAACATCCTTGATGTGTCATTACAAGTGCACAGCCAATGTGAGTGATTCCTTCAGAGTGAACACGAGTGGATCTGACTGCAGTAGATGTGAAAGATATTAATAAAAATGATGTTATTTCAGCCAGTGCACATACCTGTATTTACATCCTGTTTTCGGTCGAAGTCCATAGTAATCGATTGTCGAGTTCACGCGCGTGATCATAGGTAACTAAACCTATGCGTGTGAACTCGACAATCGATTACTATGGACTTCAACCGAAAACAGGAAGAAAATACAGGTATGTACACTTGTAATGACACATCAAGGATGTTAAGAGGCTAAAAGCAGGTTTAAAACTTGCCCCATTGAAGTCAACAGGGTGCAAATTTTAAAAAGAGGATAACACGGTGTAGGCAACACCGATTTTTGTCGTTGTTCTCTGTATTGACAGCACTCCAAATTTACAAAAAAATGAGCTCAATGTTAAAATTGACCGGAGTTCTCCTTTAAGCCAAGCATACAGAATACAATGGTGCTAAAGGCGCATTAGACTTTATTCTCATTTAAAAGTGCTCTGTTGTGCACAGCTGGCACAAAAATTCAGCTCAGAACTTTTCTTAACAACCGCTTTTGATGATGCACGTGCAGTGGCTTATCCGTGACGCGATCGCAACGCAAAGTTGATTCTAATAGATTCTAAAATAGAACTAATTGTAAAATAATTTTTTTGCAGCTTAGATCATTTCTATGAGGTGTTCAGAACAACATACTAAAAGTCCTAAGAAATCCTAGTTGAGGAAATATGTTTAATTCTCATCAATCCGAGATGTGTGCATATAAGGCCAGGCAACAATACACCCCAATGGGGCTATTTTTTTCCTTTACTCCTATCAAAATGAAACTTTACACAATGAAAGTACCCATAAAAAGTAAACATTTTTGTATTACAAGTTTCTTTGAAAATTTATTTTACTATGCAAATGAGCTATACACTAATCGAATATAGGCCACCCAAAATACACCCGCATAGGCTTAATTTTTTTCTTTAACCCTACCACAATAAAACTTTACACAATGAAAGTTTACAAGAAAAGTAAAACATTTTGTATTAGAAGTTTCTTTGAAAATGAATTTGAATATGCAGGTGAGCTATATACTAATCGAATATGCCCAAAATACACCCTAAATGGACTTATTTTTTTCTTTACTCCTATCACAATCAAACCTCACACAGTGAAAGTATACATGAAAAGTAACATTTTTGTTTTACAAGTTTCTTTGAAAAATCTATTTTAAATATGCAAATGAGCTCAACACTAGGCCTAATTGACTTATGGCCAAGAAACCATAAAGTCACAAGTAGAAAAAACAGGGGCCAAATAACTAACACATTCATGTCCATTCAGTAAGTAAACCTATGCATAAACACACTAAGTCACTTGCCACACTTACCTGGGTCACTTGCCACAAAAAGTCTTATATTGACCTTAAGAATTGATTGCACAATCTTGCCTCCATTTGCTTTCTAAAATCTTTTTTTTTTTTTTTTTTTTTTTGCGAACAAGCCTTACCTAATGACATTCCCCCAGAGATAACTTAAGAAGAAAGTCAGAATACCATCTTAGTCATTTAGTAACGTGGTGAGATTAAATTTTGGGCTGGTAGATTTACAAATGATTGGTATTGTTGGTAAGATTACGAGATTACAGGCAGAAGTCATTCTTACCAACTAAATGATTCACTCTCACACAGAAGACAGATGAAAAACCAGATAGACACACATTCCAGACATTCCAGCTCTTTACAATAATTTTGCCAGACACCAAAACTGCTTCTCTTTTGTAGTTAGCAAGTATTTCAGACCAGGCGGGCCACACATCAGACTTCCACCGTTTGTAAAGTAGTTTTGCAGTGTTATGAGAAGCTAGCAACAGCAATATCTAGGTTAGTACAAAAAAAAAAACTAAACTAAACTAAAATAAAAATAAAAACACCAAAAAGAAACCTCCCCTGTTGTTGCTACCTTGTCGTGGTGGGGAGGCTTGTGTGCCTCCGTGACCCTGAAGACTATACCGGCGGGGGTTCTGTTTCATTCCTACTGACCGCCAGAGGCAGTGCAAAGCACTAGTGGATAATCGCTGCGCCAGCTAGATAGATCGAGAAGAATATAACAACAAAGTCACGTCATGACGCAGACCGAGACGCAAGGATATAACCCACAGCGACTCGGTGCCCAGCCTCTTTCGCTTTCTCGCTTTTGATAGGTCGTTTGTTTTCACGCTGTCCCGTGCAGCTTACCTGAGTTGCGAGGATTCGCCCTCCCAAGCTGTGACAGCGCGTTCTACACTATCATCAGGACTGATATCTTGGATTTTTTTTCTTAATTAGGTGAATGCATACGATTATTTGTGGTGGCGTCGGCGAAACTCTGTGCTTCACGGTACTATCCGGTGGCTGGTTTCGACCGCGCTTAGGTTGTGTTCACCGCAAACCTAACGTTATATGTGTTTTATATAAATATATATTTATATTATCATCTTAGATTCATCGCATAAGTTACTCGCCGTAGTGCTGTCATTGAATGCCTTGCGGTTCTATCCGAAGGCAGATTTGACTTTTACGTTTCTGGTGAGAACGTTTCATGTTATAGAATTTTCGGTTCTATCCGAAGATTTTTTCGAACTGCTCAGTGGGTGCTATTACAGTTTTAAGTGCCTACGGTGCTAACCGAGGACGTGTTATTGACGGAGTCATGGATCATAGCTCTCTCATCTCCGTTTCAAGTTGCAAATTGTGTCCGAATACGCTTCTTCCCGACGACGGACACGATCGATGCCCATCATGTTTAGGCGCTCAACATCTGAAGGAGGCCCTGACTGATCCGTGTTTGCATTGTAGTATGCTACCGATGTCAAAGAGACAGCTTCGCCTTGCTGAGTTAGACATTAACTCGCCTGTTACCCTCGCACAACAGCCGCGACGCGCTCAAAAGCGTCGCGCGTCAGCAGCTGCTGGCGCTCCGCCTAGCAAGAAGAAATCTGTACCACACAAAGACAGTTCAGAACACTTGTTATCGAAGACTGTAGCTTCTCTCTCTTCAGAAATGATTGAGATGAAACGTCTTCTTCAGTCTCTACAACCCCCAGTGTCGGCCCCACATACTGAGAACACACCAGTGGATGAGAGTGATTTCCAACCCCCACATGATATAGATTTTGACGTACTCTCCATGAGCGCGTCTAATTCTGATTTTCTCGATGAAGAATCGGTGGAACCTGCCATACAACCCACCCTCCCAAACGATGTTTTTTCTAACCTATATGCTACAGGTGGTTCAAGCGGTGGGTCTGTACATTCATCGGGTGCAGGCCCATCTGCTCCAGACGATGTGTTATCGGTTCTGCAGATGGCGGTGGCTCGTTTGGGTCTTGACAAATCACCTGTCCAACCCATTCAAACCAATGTGTTCTTCAGACAAGCTGCTGATAGTAATGTGTTCGCAATGCCACCGTGTAAGGATTTTGTGACAGAATTCTCCAGTGCACTTACCAGTCCCAATGTGCCTAGGAGAAGGTCATAGACAGCCCGCACTCTTGCAGCAATGGCTGAGGCTGACTCCATTGGGGTAGGACGGGCGCCTGAAATTGAACAGCCGGTTGCAGCTTTGGTGGTATCACCAGATGAGGCTCTAAGAGGCAATGTACGCTGCCCGAGTGCGCAATGTGGACGTACTGACACTTTCTTGAAGAAAGCATATGAGTCGGTAGCCTATATAACTCGAGCTGAGAATACTATCTGCCAGCTGCTTCTTGCCTGCAATAACACATTAGAGTCAGCGAGCGTTGAAGCTTCTGCATCTCAGTTCTTACAGACTGCTCTGTTGACTATGGGTCATGTGACTCGGGAACTTGGGACACTTTCAGCGACCCTTCTAACAGCTCGGCGTCAGGTATGGCTTGCTCAGGCAAGGTTACCTGAAGATTGTAAGAAGACACTGAGAGAACTGCCAGTTCCTGTACCAGGACATCTTTTTGGCCCCAATGTTTCTGAGGTATTGGAAAAGAGAATGAAGTTGTCAGAAGCCACACGACAACTGACTCAGGTTCCACGAACACCACCTTTTAGAATGCCTCTGACTCCGGCTCACCCACGCTATCCGAGCTCGGAGCATCGAGTGCGACAGCAGAACGTTTCTCAGCTTCAGGCTCCACAGCGGCAGAGAGGGGCTGAGGAGGCCCAGGGACGCCGCCCTTTTTACCGTCACCAGCAGGGGAGACCACGTCAGCGCCCCCCCACAGGTCCTAAAGGCAGAGGCCAAAAACCCTGAAGCTATGGGGCCGGCGGTCGGTTGTTTCACTGTGCAGCATCTACATTACTGGGAAAATTCAGTGTCCGACCCCTGGGTTCTGGCGACTTTGAGCAGGGGATACACTCTGCAATTCCGACGCCGGCCTCCCAAGTTTTCAGGAATCTTTCCAACAGTTGTCAAAGACGTAACCAGTTCAATGGCCCTTTCCTTAGAAATTCATTCACTGTTACTGAAAGGAGCCATAGAAAAGTTCTTCCCATCAATCAGAGGGACGGGTTTTACTCCACGTACTTCCTTGTTCCAAAGAAATATGGCAGTTTTCGTCCAGTTCTGGACCTGAGGCGCCTAAACGTGTTCTTAAAGTCTCTTCCTTTCCGAATGTTACGCACAGTCGACGTTCTTCGATCTGTGACGAAAGGAGACTGGTTCGTGAGTGTGGACTTGAAGGACGCTTACTTCCATGTTCCCGTTGCTCCCCACCACAGGAAGTTTCTAAGATTCAGCTTTCAGAATCAAGCCTATCAGTTCAGAGTTCTACCATTCGGTCTATCTCTGGCTCCTCGTGTTTTCACAAGATGCATGAGTGCGGCCCTGACTCCTCTTTGGTCCAAGGGCATGAGGATTCTGCCCTACTTAGACGATTGGCTGCTCTGTGCCCCAACAAGACGACATGCGTTCCACAACACCAGGATTGTGTTGCAGCATATCCAGAAGTTGGGCCAGCTGTAAACGACACAAAGAGTCATCTGGTCCCAGAACAGACCATAACCTTCATAGGAATAACACTCAATTCAATCACAATGTCTGCCACATTGTCTCACGCACGAACAGACAATATTTGTCAGCTACTGGCTCGTTTCGGTCAGGGGACAAAACTTCCTTATGGGGTCCTTCTGCAACTAATGGGGATATTAGCTGCCGCAACATCCGTGATCCCCTTGGGCTTGCTTCACCTCAGGCCTCTTCAGAGGTGGAGCAACAGCTTAGGGCTAGATTCGGCGAGACATCGCCATTGCATGATTGTCGTTTCACCTGCCTGTGTCCGTGCATTGAAACCCTGGAAAAAGGTAACATTTATGAAAGCCGGTGTGCCTCTAGGGGTGGTGTCCTCCCGTCGGGAAGTGATCACGACCGATGCTTCACTAACAGGATGGGGGGCAACGTGGAACCAGAGGGGAATTGGTGGTCACTGGTCACCCAGGGAGGCCTTAGAACATATCAACGTCCTGGAGTTGAAGGCAGTGTACTTAGCTCTACAACACTTCTTACCAAACCTGATGGGTCGTCATGTGCTTGTCCGGTCCGACAACACGTCAACGGTCTTTCATTTGAATCATCAGGGTGGCACCAGGTCTCTTGCTTCTTTACTGCTAACTCGCAATCCTCACATGGTCTCAGGGCCGGCTGGCCTCAATAAGGGCAGTTCATCTCCCGGGATTGGACAATCAAGTGGCGGATGCTCTGTCCAGGGATCTGCTGCTCCCGGGGGAATGGAGACTTCACCCGGATGTAGTACAGATCATTTGGCAACGGTTTGGCAAGGCAGAGGTCGACCTGTTTGCATCGGAAATGACCACTCATTGCCGCTGGTGGTTCGCGAGAGCCGAAACGTCCAGCCCATTGGGACAGGATGCATTAGCCCACGAGTGGCCGAGTTGCCTGTTGTATGCGTTCCCTCCATTTCCACTTCTGTGGGAAACATTACATCGTGTATTCCTATACAAGCACAGGGTGCTTTTAGTGGCACCTCGATGGCCATCCAGGCCATGGTTTCCTCTCCTTCTGAGTCTGTTACAAGGCGAACCATGGCAGCTTCCCACCAGACGGGGCCTTCTTTCTCAGATGCACGGCCGTGTTTGGCACCCAGATCCAACTCGTCTTCAGCTCTGGATTTGGCCCTTGGGTCCAGATCACAGTTAATGGATTGTGAACCGGCAGTAGTGAACACTATCGGCAACGCTAGGGCTCCTTCGACACGACAGCTTTATGCTGCTCGTTGGAGGATATTTTCTTCTTGGTGCGGAGATCAAGGAATTGACCCAGTTCACTGTACTGTGCCGACAGTTTTGAGTTTCTTGCAGCATCTATTTGATGACAACAGGGCGGCCTCCACTTTAAAAGTTTATGTTGCTGCCATATCTGCTTATCATGACCCGGTTGCTGGTGCTTCCCTTGGGTCTCATAACCTTGTTTGTAGTTTTCTGAAGGGAGCGAGGCGTTTAAAGCCCGTTCGTTCTACTCCTTTTCCTGTGTGGGACTTACCGCTTGTTCTAGAGTCCCTTTGTACACCACCATTTGAGCCGTTAGATGTTGCAGATATTAAGTGGTTGTCCTTAAAAGTGTCTTTTTTGTTGGCCGTTGCTTCCACTAGACGTGTTGGTGAACTTCATGCCTTGTCAGTGAGTGAGTTGTGTTTACGCTGGTTACCAGAGGATTCTGGGGTCATTCTTCGGCCTAATCCAGCCTTTCTCCCTAAGGTTTTGTTACCACAATTTGTGAATCAGTCTATTCATCTGGCTGCTTTTCAGCCGCCTTTCAATCACTCAGATACAGATGGGGGGAGGTCTCATCTTCTGTGTCCTGTACGAGCTTTAACCCTCTGGGGTCTGAGGGGTTTTTGGGGCCCTTGAGATGTTCTGACATGCCCTGACATTTGTGCTTTTTTCAGTTGCTTATAAACATATTAATGGCAAAGGTGTAAATTCACTCTATTTAGCACAAACAGGGCTACCATAATATGTGAACAACTTGCATGTACATGTTTGTATTTTTGATAGAATAATGTTTATGCATGGTTTTTTCAAAAACAAAAAACTAAAGTTTCTGAAATAAGGCCATAAAACACATTCTAAATATATGTAAATAAGACTTTTGACTAATGGATGACGTTGCCTAGAATTTTTTCTTCAAAATTATTTGAAAATCATCCTGCCTAATCATTCACATAACACAATACATTGATTTAAATCTTGTAAAACACTTTTTGTTTGGAAAGGCCATATGCGGGTAGGCGTGATTCACACCTGTGGAGTCAATGGGGCCCGCATAATGAGGCTGCATACGTAATGAGCCTTTCATTCAGGTGTGTGAATGAGCCACAAAAATGCAAGGACAATATATAACTGGTTTGTTGTTTTTTTCCACAAATTTTGCTTGCAAATTGTACAATATCCAAGGTAAACATTTCTAGTAATTGTGCAGTTAATTGTTCTCATACTGTATTTTCAGATTTGGAATATATTCTCTTCCCAAATGTGTCACTAATAAAGCATAATAAAATTATTTAAAGAGAAGGCTTATAATGAACTTTTAAGATTTTGTTTACATCTATCCTTATATATATATATATATATATATATATATATATATATATATATATATATATATATATATATATATATATATACAATTAAGGTTATACAATTACAACAACATTTAAAATTGTAACAATATTTCCAGTGTAATCTTTCTTTGTATTCGCGATTCATATTAAAACAGTATTTTGCCAGCTGTAGTAGCTCCACAACAGCGCGCATCTGTGCGTTCGTTCATTCATTCATACACAGAAACGCAATTCATATTTAAACAGTATTTTTGCCAGCTGTAGTAGCTCCACAACAGCGCGCATCTGTGCGTTCGTTCGTTCATTCATTCATACACAGAAACGCAATTCAGATTTAAACAGTATTTTTGCCAGCTGTAGTAGCTCCACAACAGCACGCAACTGTGCGTTCATTCATTCAGATTAGAACAAAGCAAACAGAACTGACCTAATTCCTCAGCGGGATCCGTTTGCTCCTCGAAATGATACTTCCAGAACTTCTGAGGTAAATTTTTGCAGGATTATTATCAAGATAGTAGTATTCCTCACAGCATCGTAAAGTACTTAAGTCTGAAATTGAACTCGCGGTGTGTGTTATCCAGCTGATGTGGGCGTTTCACAGGTTTGTTTGGATCGCCTCACATTTGCGTTTGAATAGCGCGCGCTCTCCGTGGGCGGAGCACATTAAAACTTAATTAGCTGAGATGAGAACGACTGACATCTCTCTCTTTGCATACATATTACATAAACTGTGAATATTTGTTTTTTATAAAAATTACTTCATTTAAAAGAAGAAAATTCAAGCTTCATGCCTGTGTGACTGTATGCCTGTTTGACTGAGTATTCGCTGAGTTACAGTTCATTTTCGGACGCGTTTCAGAATTGACTTCACTGACGGAGAGTAGGCAGAACTTGCATCATGTTTATTTTTCTTTATTTGGCAAAAAGCACAACACTTTGTTTTTATTAGAGCATACACAAAAAAAATACACACTAAACAGGATCGATTGATGTATAACACAAGCATATAAGATAAAAATTAATATTTTTTTTTTATTTATTTTTTGCACTCATACGGAAAAAAACGAGCCTGTCGCGCCGGCGCGACAGCCGACCTCAGGGGGTTAAAGTGCTATGTTAAGTCTACCGCTTCTTTCAGACAGACAGATCAGTTATTTGTTTGTTATGGTGAGGTACGCAAGGGTGCATCTTTGTCCAAACAGAGACTATCACGCTGGTGTGAGTGGGTGTTACTTGTCACGCCACTAGGGCCGTGTCTTCGTCTTGGGCCACTTTACGGAGAGTTTCCTTGGCGGATGTCTGCGAAGCTGCTACCTGGTCTTCTCCATGTACCTTCGCGCGGTTCCACAAGGTTAACGTGGCTGCTTCCCATGATGTGAGCTAGGCAGTCCTTCTGGAGCAACCCTGATATTGGCAGGTGGGTGGCATTCCTCATGACTGTGTTGATATGCGTCATCCACTAGTGCTTTGCACTGCCTCTGGCGGTCAGTAGGAATGAAACAGAACGCTAGTTACGTATGTAACTGTGGTTCTGTGAATTCCGGATGACCGCCAGAGTCCCTCGTCACTCGGAATGCGCGAGAAAGCATTCTGAGGCTGGGCACCGAGTCGCTGTGGGTTATATCTTCGCGTCTCGGTCTGCGTCATGACGTGACTTTGTTGTTATATTCTTCTCGATCTATCTAGCTGGCGCAGCGATTATCCACTAGTGCTTTGCACTGCCTCTGGCGGTCATCCGGAATTCACAGAACCACAGTTACATACGTAACTAGCGTTATACCTCTGGCAGGTACTACCAAGCCAGGCAGTTTTCAGGTTAGAGGCCAGTCTAAAAGCAGCGTTGCCATCACCCATTGGCAGTAGATGATTGGATGAAGATTGGGATGATGTATTTGTCATACATATGAATGGTGTTTCTGCCTATTAGGACATTAGGACAAATTAGGACATATTCAATAAGTGTGGCGCTCATGTGCATATTCAAATTAATTTCAAAAGAAACTTGTAATACAAAAATGTTTACTTTTTATGGGTACTTTCATTGTGTAAAGTTTCATTTTGATAGGAGTAAAGGAAAAAAAATAGAATAAAAACACCTCATAGAAATTATCTGCTGCAAAAAGTTATTTTACAATTAGTCTGTTGTAAAACGCTACTTTTGCCTGGACTATCAAATGGTTTGCCTATTAATGGGATCGGATGGGAGGTAAGGTTTGATTTGGCTTCCCGGCTAACTGACAAACATGGCACGATTGACAGTGAGCTACTACATCAGATTTTAGACCAGGCCAGAAGAAATATCGCAATATCGCAAATAACCCGATCATAAGTTTTTCGAACTCCCAAATGACCAGAGAGGACATGGTCATGAGCAAGACTCAGTATTTGCAAACAGTAACCGGTAGGAACAACGACTTGACGAACACTGTCGCCACTTTCCCACTTTCTCATCAAAACGTCATTTTCAAAAAAATAAGTTACCTTTTCACTAGGAACTTTTTTCTTATCTGTCACAGCCGCAACACATGACGCTAACGACGGGTCAGATTTCTGCTCAGCAGCCAATTGTGACCGACCCATCTGTAAGGACGCTATATCACTGGTCGAAGATGTTGGTTCCCGATACAACTTACCTGTCATCCTACTGTATCACCAGTAGACTGTAGACAAGTATCAGACATGTCCATCACATCTTCAAATTTACGGGCCTGGGCTCGTGTCACTACACAGGAAGAGAACACAGCTGGAAACTGAGAAGTAATTTTTCTCCTTTGCTATGGGAGGATAAATAACAATTGGGGAAGGGAAAACTTTACCACCGGCTAAGTAATTTCCCAAAATAAAATCGACTCCTTCCACGGGCAGTTCATTGCAGATTCCAACACACACATTACCTGTTACTATATCTGTTTGGAAATAGACGTTATGTAGGGGAACTTTTACACAGCCTGTTCCTATTCCTCGCAAAACTACATCAGAACCCGTATATGTTTCAAGTGACAAAGGCAGAGTGCCAGATAGCATGCGACCCACCCTCGAAACATGAACGGTTCATATCGTGCTGTATTTTTGTCACGGGGTGACGAAGGCGGGAACCTTTTTTTTTTAGAAAGTTTCCCCCGGGGAGCGCTTCGGCGGAAACATCAGGAAACTCGCGGCAGGTGTGAGAGGAGAGGATATAGGATGGTGATTGGGACATGGAGGAGGAAGGTGATTCATAAAAGGACACTTTGGTGGGGGGAGCGGAGGAGGATCGCGGGAGTGCGCGCACCCGCGGCAGGCGGCAACGAGAGAGGAGGACATGACGAGAGAGGACATGTGAGGCACGCGGCACGTGAGCGGCCGCGACCGCGGATGCGGAGGTAGGCTGAGAGAGAGAGAGCGAGGAAGAGAGAGAGAGACAGAGAAGACTTCGGCTGGATTGCGGGTGTAAGCCTTAGCTGCACTGAGTCTTTTGAATTGCAGTTTTATTGTGGAGATGAGCACGAGTGAAATCTTACAGTGTGTGGTGAATATGTGAGTGTGGGAATTGTTTCTGCTGTTCACTCGCAGTCACAGCTGTTCATTAACCTCTCCTTTATCTGAGCCTTGTGAAGTTACAGCTGCATTGGGGAAATACCATTATCCTCCACTCTCTGTCTGAGGCTAGTGAAGAGCCTGCTAATGCTGGAAGAGCCTGCTAATGCTGGAAGAGCCCGCTAATGCTGTAAGAGGCTGCTAATGCTGGAAGAGGCTGCTAATGCTGGAAGAGCCTGCTAATGCTGGAAGAGCCAGCTAATGCTGTGAATTACACGTATTTATTCCTCTCTCTGTCTGAGGCTAGTGAAGAGCCTGCTAATGCTGAAAGAGCCTGCTAATGCTGTAAGAGGCTGCTAATGCTGTAAGAGGCTGCTAATGCTGTAAGAGGCTGCTAATGCTGTAAGAGGCTGCTAATGCTGGAAGAGGCTGCTAATGCTGTAAGAGGCTGCTAATGCTGTAAGAGGCTGCTAATGCTGTAAGAGGCTGCTAATGCTGTAAGAGGCTGCTAATGCTGGAAGAGGCTGCTAATGCTGGAAGAGCCTGCTAATGCTGTGAGTTACACGTATTTATTACTCTCTCTGTCGGAGTCCAGTGGAGAGCCGGCTAATGCTGTGAGTTATACGTATTCTCCACTCTCTGTCTGAGGCTAGTGAAGAGCCTGCTAATGCTGTGAGAGCCTGCTAATGCTGGAAGAGCCAGCTAATGCTGTGAGTTACACGTGTCTATTCTTCTCTCCGTTTGAGTCCAGTGAAGAGCCGGCTAATGCTGTGAGTTATACGTATTCTCCACTCTCTGTCTGAAGCTAGTGAAGAGCCTGCTAATGCTGTGAGTTACACGTGTCTATTCCTCTCTCTGCCTGAGTCCAGTGAAGAGCCTGCTAATGCTGTGCCGAGATACGCGAAGAGAACGCTGAAGAGAATGCGGAAGCTGTGAATTATGTCCATTCCTCTCTCTGTCCGAAGGTGCTGAGAAACGCGAAGAGAACGCTGAAGAAGAGAACGCGGAAGCTGTGAATTATGTTCATTCCTCTCTCTGTCCGAAGGTGCTGAGAAACGCGAAGAGAACGCTGAAGAAGAGAACGCGGAAGCTGTGAATTATGTTCATTCCTCTCTCTGTCCGAAGGTGCTGAGAAACGCGAAGAGAACGCTGAAGAAGAGAATGCGGAAGCTGTGAATCATGTTCATTCCTCTCTCTGTCCGAAGGTGCTGAGAAACGCGAAGAGAACGCTGAAGAAGAGAACGCGGAAGCTGTGAATTATGTTCATTCCTCTCTCTGTCCGAAGGTGCTGAGAAACGCGAAGAGAACGCTGAAGAAGAGAACGCGGAAGCTGTGAATCATGTTCATTCCTCTCTCTGTCCGAAGGTGCTGAGATGCATGAAGAGAATGCCGATGAGACTTTATAAGATTGTCTTTATTGTTTAATAAAGAGTATATTTATTTGAATCCTGTGTCCGCCTTTTCCTTCGTGTCCACGGCCAGCTCCTCAGGGGCGGCACGCAAGTGAAGGGGTGGGCGGCCCGCTGGCGCTCCACCCCGACCTGTGACATTTTTATCAGGTGACAACTTTTTCCAAAGTTTGTACCAAACCTACACCTTTAGGTTTAGCCAATGCATTTTGTTTCTTCCATGCCTCACAATCTGCAATCAGGTGGCCAGCATCAAGGCAATAGAAACAGACCCTGCTTTCCCTGGGCGATACTGAGCACCAGCACCCCTACGACCTCCAAAAGATCCTCCTCTCACAGGCTTAAAAGCACCCCCTAATCCCTTCCCCTGCCCTTCAGCACCATGGACAGCAAACTCCTCATATCGTATTACAGGAATTGCAGGAGCCGAAACGGGACTGGAGGAGACTGGCATAGGGGCAATATTAGGTAACGGAGCAAACGAGGGAGAAACAGGGGAATTCTCCAGCGCGCTCCCAGTCGGGTGAGGCCGGCCGTAATCACGCTGAAACCGTTCCCTTTCCATCTCAAACTCCAGTTCCCTTAGCCTAAGCCTTTTTGCCTCACTCTCCTCCCGTTTAATTTCCAATTCTACCTCTTTCACTCTTAACATTAACAGCGGGTCCGAATGGGGCACCAACATAGTACTACTGGGTGGCGCGAATACTGGATATCTGGATGGTATGGGCGAGAGTGGCGCAGACGCGGGTTTCTCGTCGACCTCCGTCGGCGTAGAAGCTTTTGTCTCTGTACCACTCATTCCCGACTCATCAGGCAATATGCGCTGCATGATCAATTCCTGGTGCAATACTTTATTTACTTCTTTCTTAGAAGCACTATGTGGTACCACAATTTAAAAAAATTCCGCAATTTTAAACAGCTCATCCTTACGACAGCGATTAAACTGTTCCGTGCTTGGAGATAGTGTAAAGGCGATCAAATCAAACTCCATAACAACACACTGTTCACTACTCCCCCACCACACCAAAAGGAAAGCAGTCAAACAAAGAATGAATTGGAATGACTTACCAACTGCGCAGCCACAAGAAAGGTTCCTGGACACATTTTTGCCATAATAATATGGGTTTTTTTTTGTGAACGAGCCCCCAATTTATGTTACGTCCCAGGTCTAGGGTCCTGGGGAATAAAATAAATAAACTTCGTCACACCTGACTTCTTGTTTCCTTCTTTTTATTATTTTTGAAACAAGTTGTTCAAATTGGTAGGTCAGCACAAGACATCAAAAAGAAGCAAATTAGTTTCAAGGTTGGGTCAAAGCCAAAATAACAAACAAAAATTGGTTCTACCTTTCTTTTAGAAAAAACTTTTTATCCTATCAAAGAAAAATACAAATACTAAACTGACTCCCTTACTAGCAAGAGAAAAAGTAATGTTCACAATAAAGAAAATTTGGCACCCCAACCCCTACAGCTTCCGTGCTGAAAACAGTGACATTTATAATAATTAGAATAACAAGGGAAACGTGGTTGAGTGTTTTAAAGAAAACCGTTTACAGAAAACTTTACAAAAGAAATGAGAAAAGAACAACAAACCGGGAAGGGTAAGGTGAGAGAAAAATTAATAACACAGTAGGTCTATTTATAAAAGTCACTACACAGAGTTAATTCTCTTTCCAACACCAACAACAGTTTCAAGACAGCGCTATGAACAACATTCCTCTCTCCCGATCCACGTCTCTTCCTCTTTTTAAAAGATGCGCAGTCCCATCTTGACCAGCCATGGGGCACGTTACCGACACGTTCAATTAGGGCGGAGCAGTCTGCGGGAGTGACAGAGTGAGAGAGAGAAAAAGAGAGAGAGAGAGAGAGAGAGAGACAGACAGACACACCATACACATGTCTCATCATAACAACTATGAGAAGATTGATAAAAAAGTGCTAGGTTTAAAGGATATATTTTTTTGTTAATGTTTTAACAGGCGAGCAATCCAGAGGAGCCATGCAGCTTCATCACAGTATAATATAATGTGACTCACCTTTGTGGATGCGGAGTCTCATAACATTTGACGTTGACTTCGTTCCAGTGTCTTTAATTGTTTTCCCACATTCTTTGCATCTAGCCGATTTGACATGTTGAAAAACCCAAATGAAAGAACATATGGCACGGTTTCTCCATGTTTCATGGGACTTTCATTATGACATTTTGGAGTTTATATGCAATATACAGACATACGTAATCAAATTCTATGACAAGGGCTCGAACTACCGCGACACAAATACATGATGCAGATATATATATATAACCCTCTTCGTCGGTGTGCTCCCCAAATGTCTCTGCGTTGTGTTTGTGATAGATGAATGAGGAGGACACCAAGATTGTGGTTGTCACAGCAGTGAAGCTTTTGTTTTATTGGGCTCTTTATCTACATCGGCCACTATGCAGCACACAGCAACATCTTTCCACAAGGAAAGAGAACTCCAAAATACTCAGATAAACATTAAACACAATACAATATACAGAAAAATATATCCCACCACATGGAATTTACAACACATTAAATAATATCAGAAATGCAAAACAAAATACAAAATAACTGCACATATATGTTACTAAACATCTTTAACAGCATTATTCCTTTAAATAGCATGATTGGACAAAATAATTAAATAAATTATTATATCCTTACCTTTCCACAAGGAAATAGAACTGAATTAAACAACAGCACCACCCATGTGAAGAAGGGCTCACTCACACAGTGCAACACTCATGGAACACAGCTCCCCCTAGGGCTGGGAGAAGCGTATTAGGATTTGCAGGATTTGCACCTGCCCAAAAGCATAAACAGCTGGAAAAATATTGACCTGTTTTACTGGACTGTTAGACAATCGAAATGGGCAGTCTTATGCCTAATTCTTTTCAGAAGAGTGATACAATTATTTGTACATGTATATTTTTTTTGCAACACGAATTGTTTTACATGAATAAAAATGATATAATCTGTACAATCATTGCTCTTTTAATGCACAGTCAACTGCTAATTTCAAAGCAAACACTGCGCAACACATCCTTGCATCACATAACCAATTTCAGTCTGCTAATAAAGCACGATCATTTAATGCAATAACATTGTAAAACTACAACAAATTTTCTACTATTTTTAATACAAAGCATTAAAAGTAGGGCTGTTTTCGACTAAGGATTTTCATAGTCGAATCTGATTCGTTAGATTTTGCCGTAGTCGACTGATAGTCGAACCTTTTTTTTTTCTTTTTTTTTTTAGATAGCAGCTAGATGTTTTCCATTTCAAACAAAAGAGCTAAAAAACACATATATAATCACACATATATCATAACATTTCATAAACATGAGGAGCAATATGAGAGAGAAATTTGGTGATGGTTGTCTAGGTACATTAAAGGTGCAGTGTGTGATTTTTAGCGGCATCTAGTGGTGAGATTTGCGAATTGCAACTGGTCAATAACTGCGGCCTTTCCTTCAAATTGCAAACTCGAATGAGACTATCAGTCGACGTAGGATTGGAAGATGTCGTCGTCTGAGTCAGCAGAGAGTAGCAAGTCAAGCAATGAGGTTTCTCTATATTATATTTTATATTAAATTATATTTACTTAATTATTCAGTAAAATCACATGTTATTGCGATTGTTATTTTTACTTGTTTATCATTGTGTTAGTCTTTTATTCACTGACTTTACCATAGCTTGTTTCCATGGTAGTTAGTATAAGATTAGAGCATCAAAGCAGCTAACTTAGGTAAGGGGAAATAGCTAACGTTACTATGTCCTAGGCGTCGTTCAGACAGCATGTTTTTCTCCACATTTGCAGAGTCAGGGATAACCTGAGTTTTCTGCTTCGTCTTTTTCTGCTGCTTCTCATTCAAGTTAGTGACGAAACGCGCTCTGTAGCGCTGTTTGTTCGCTGTCGGTTACGGTAGAAACATGACGTCACAATATGTCGACCTTCATAGAAGGGGGTGGCCGCGGTTATGTAAATATAAATGATATCTAAGGTAATAAAAACTTAAAGGTTCATTAAGTAAGGTCTTTATACACCACTGAAAGCATAGTTATGGATCTTTATTGCATTTATGTCAATAGATCCTCAGAAATATCACACATTGCACCTTTAAACCACGTAAAGCTTTTTCACGCCCATGAGAACCGTGTGGAGTCAACTCACAGCCGCTCCGCTGCCCTGCTGAAAATGTGAAGCAGAAACGCTTAATATCTGTTAACGTCCATAATAATTGGACTCTGGGTTAGATTTTTTGACCATTTTCAGTGGTTATGAGGAGCAATATGAGAGGGGAATTTGGTAATCATTGTTTAGGTACATTAAACCATGTAAAGCTTTTAACGCACATGAGAACCGTGTGGAGTCAACTCACAGCCGCTCCGCAGCCCTGCTGAAAACGTGAAGCAGATTTTTGAATACATTTTTATTTATTTACATTAGTAAGCTACAGGACATCTTTCAAAACATGACCTGCGCGAAAAAATAAAATAAAAATGGTACCCAGCCCTTCTGAAAATGCGAATGCGTCTCTGTCCCCAGCACATTTCAAACCAAACTGACGCCCATGTATTCGACTATGAGGTTCATAGTCGAATCAGACCTCTCCGAATCGAATCGTCGAATCCTCGACTATTAGAAGTCAGCCCTAATTAAAAGTCTATAAAGAATATAGTGAGTATATGAGTATTTGATTATTGTTGATTGTTTTATTGTGTTTGTAATGTGTCCTTGAGTGTCATGTAAGGCGCCTATAAATAAAATGTATTATTATTATTATTATTAAGAAAACATTGACCTGTCCTGCTTTTGGCTACCTGAAAGACTATAGAAAAAATGTGCGATAGTTGCTAGTACTTATACGAAATCCATAAACTATTTGAGCTTAAAGTCTATACTGCTTGTTTAAACGTACGGAAAGAATGTCCTCCAATACCTGTGCATTCATTGAAGACCTCAGTGGGGAAAGAATGTCTTTGAGGCATGAAAATGCGCGCTCTACTACGCTGACTTGCGTTACCGGTAGTGCAATTACATTCATAGCAAGTTTGTTCAAATCTGGGCTAGTGGGAGCAACACTTGCCCAGTACTTAAAAATACACTCACTCCTCTTAAGGCGTGCTTCTCTTGAATATATATCCAAAACAGATGAGATGGAAACACAAGTGTTTTTTACTGTTGTGCTTTATTTTTCTTTTGCCATCAACAGCTGTTCTATCTCGTCGTCATCGTCGGATGACTGGGGTGGAGTGTGCTGCTGTGTAGTTGCTTTGCTGCCGGATAAAGTCTGAATGGCTTCCCAGGCACAACATAAGTGAATTTTTACGCTTTCGGATTGAAGTTCGCTGAGAAAAAGTCTGTATCTAGGATCGAGAAATAAAGCAGCCACAAAGGCGTCATTGTCAAACAGAGCTGTTTGTCGTGATTTGAGACACTGAACTAGGCGTTTTGCAAAGGGATTGTCAATTCTGTCTGTGCACAGTACACACTGAAGCCAAGAAGCCAAACACCATAGAAGTCCCCTGCTGTGAGCTGGTCTGACTGGTTTCAGTGCACTCACCAAGTTGGATATGGTCTCCCATTCATTCTCACCTAAATGTAGTTCTTTAATATTTGGTGACATGTCCTCGCAAAAATTCCATGGGAATGAAATGTATGCGGCTGTGTGTCGTTCAGTTAGCTCCCTTACAGTCAAAGTGCGCAACACAATTTTTTCTCCGTCAGTGTACTAGTGTCCACTAGTCGCTCCCTATGAAGGATCCCTTTCCCACTCTACAGATAAAGCGTTGTCGGTTGTTCGTTTTGCGTACCTACCCCAAAGTGACAAAATAAAATAAAATTCTGTATCAAAAATGATAAGGAAATGGCAGTACTTTGTTTAGGCTTGGTCTGTAGGGAATTACAAACCTGTGCATATATTTTCAAACGCACATAACTATAGAACCAATTCTTAATGCGCATGTGAACGCCATCAGCGCTTCTCACAGGTTCGCGTTTAAAGTCTGTGTAGAGAGAATGGTGTCGTCTTAGCGGCCCCTAATTTAATAACAAATGATCGTTGCGACGGAAGCGAATCAATCAAAATTAACTTTAGCTGGAAAATAACTTTATTAAAGAACCGCTATAAAGCCAAAACAATCTCTGTTACCTTAAATTATACGTTTATAGAGACAAGTGATGGCGGCATAAGAGACAGACGTGTTTGCGGGAGTTCCGCGGGCGCCCAAACATTTTGCAATATTCCTCTTTTTGCAAATGCTGACGCTGTATTATGACTTTGGAACACTTTTGGACTAAACAACACGAAATGATGCCCTCCAGTAAGCGAAAGAACGTCAAATTGGATCAACAGGCTATGGACACCTCGGCCACAGTTTTAGCTCAACATGGCGAACAAGACGTCGAAAACAGCAGCAACCCGTCTGAACCTGAACTGGAGCCCGGGCTTGCTAAAGCTTTTGAGGAAATGACAAAAAAGATCATGCTCCAAATCAGCGAAAAGCTGGATCCTTTGGCGAAAACAGTCGCGTCGCATACAACCGAGCTGACACGAGCTAATGAGCGCCTGGACGAAGCGGAAGCCAGAGTACTACAGCTAGAAATGGCTACCGAGCCTCTCGCTGCTAAAACACAGGCCCTAGAGCAGAAAGTCAAGGCCTTCGCTGACCATATTGACGATTTGGAAAACAGGGGACGGCGAAAGAATATATGTATCTTTAATATCCCTGAAGACACAGAAGGCGAAAATGCTCCAGGTTTTTTTTTAACACTGGCTGCCAACTTTCCTCGGCGTGGATATGAAGGGTGGCCGTGTCAAGCTTGAGCGTGCACACCGCTCCCTTGCACCCAAACCCGGGGATGGCCAGCGGCCGCGCCCGGTCATTGTCAGATTCCACTCATTTCCAGATAAGCAGAGAGTGATGGCGGCAGCGCGACGTAAAGCGGCGGAAGGCGACATTACTATGGGCGGCAAGCGGATTTATTTCTACAATGACCTCTCTGCTGCAGTGCTGCAGAAACGAAGAGAGTTCGCAGAGGCTAAAAAGCGTCTCAGAGATATTGGCGCACAATATTCCATGCTCTACCCAGCGAAGCTACAGGTGTCGTTCAACGGGATAAAGAAAACCTTCCTTTCGCCGGCCGATGTTTTTTCTTTTGTGTCCAGTGTTGCAAACCAAGGTTGAGGAACGTTTATTTACTATGACGCGGTGGGTTATATCATGTTTGTGTTCATACATCCATCTTATGAAGACTGTAAGTCAGTCCCTGTTGTGTTTAAGATTTCATTTATATTACCCGCTTGCATGTGTTTTATACCACTAATATTGGTTGAGAAAGCGATCTGCATTAAGATTTGATCACATATTTACTCGCGGGCGCTTGCTTTTGTCCCTACCACGTTTTGTATCAGTTCTGGCAAGTGTTTATGCACCTCTTTAGGGCGCACTCTAAAAAGCTGGCCCCCATAAAATCTGGGGGAAGTCTCCCCTCAAAAGAACTTTTATGTTATAGTTTTCTACTGTACTTTACAATTTTACATTTTTCCTTTTCTTCTACTATTGTTCTTTACTGTTCTTTTTTCCCCTCATGTTTAGTGAGGTTTGGTTGGTCGTTATGCTAAGCTCTGATCTGGTTATTTTTTGTATTTTACGATGCATCATTAGGTTGTCGAAATTGCTTTATTGTGCAAGGTTTAATTACATGTAATATTAATAATCCTGATAATGTCAAATAATAACTTCAAATTTTGTTCATGGAATGTGAGGGGTTTGCGAGGCAAGGTTAAACAGAGAAAAGTATTTGCTTTACTAAAAAAGGAGAAAATTGATGTGGCGCTGCTTCAGGAATCACATCTTAATGATAGTGAGCATCTTAGATTGAAATATGGTTGGGTTAGCCAGGTTTACTTTTCCTCTTTCACCACCAGCAGTAGGGGTGTTGTAATACTTGTACGTAAGAAAATACCATTTCATTTAAAGAAGTGTGTCAAGGACACAAGTGGAAGATATGTTATTATTAAGGGAATCTTACAGGGAGAAGAAACTACTGTGATAAATCTCTACTACACTCCTAATTATTCTCCTGATCTTTTAACAAAAGCATTTTTAGAATTTACAGAAATATCGTCATCTGTAGCTTTAATGGGGGGTGACTTTAACTGCTTGCTCAATCCCCTAATAAATAAGCATCCCTTGCGTAGCTCTGCTTTATCAAACCAGGCCAGTGCCCTATCTGCGATATGTGATGAGCTTTCTCGATGTGTGGCGAACTTTACACCCATCCGACAAACAATTTACATTTTACTCCCCTCCTCATAAATGCCACACTCGTATAGATTATTTATTTGTCCCGAAGTCCCTCATACAATATGTCTCATCTTGCGAAATCGGGAACATTGTTGTTAGCGATCATGCTATGGTTTGTCTGAAATTGACTACTGTTGGACAATTTGCAGGAAGCAGAAATCTTTTAAAATCTTTATGGATATAAATTCACAGTCTACTGAAGACCCCTCTCTACTTTGGGAGACTTCAAAAACATATATCAGAGGTTTAGTAATTGGCTACTCTGCCTCTAAGAAATGAAGGCAATCAGAGCTCCAGTCAAAGCTTGAGAAAGATTTAAAGGATATTGAGAAAACATTAACTTCATCATCCGACCCATTATTATTACAAAATAAATGTGCTTTGCAAGCCGCATTAGACGCTTTGTTAACTCAACGGGCTAAGAGTTCTATTCTCTTTTCTAGACAGCGACTATATGAATTTGGTGATAAACCCAGCAAGTATCTATCTTACTTGACTAAAGTCGAATCAGATCCTCAAATAATCACCTCAATAGTTGATACTGCCGGTATTCGTTATTTTGATAATAAAAACGTAAATAATGTTTTCAGAGAATTTTACTCACAACTTTATAAATCAGATCTTCCCCCAGGGGCCTCTGTGGAAATGGAACATTTTCTGTCTCAAATAATTCTTCCTACTATTTCTGAAACTTGAATTGAAGTGTGGCGATACAGAGAGCCAAACAGTACTGAGGCGGTTATAGTCTAAGTGGAACCTGCCCCAAAAGCACCGACTACGCCACCCTGGGAATTTCACCCAGAGAATGATTCTTTATTTCCTGATTGCAATACTATTGATTCACTTAAGGACACACAGGTAAGTAAACAATTCAGCCAGAGACGAGGTTCAATTTTTAAACGAGATAACAAATTTTATTCAATAATTTAAAACAATTCAGAACACATTCATACTTGCTGCTGAGGCTTACCAGTGGAGGAGATAGGAGTCACAAGGCACGAAGGAATCCCAGGAAAGGTCACCACGTAAACACACACAAACACTGAAAAACACAGTGAACACAGCAAAGAAAACGGGGGTAGACAACACAGCACGCAGGAGGGGGATACCACCACCCAGACACCAACACCACCACCTTCGGCTCTCAGCAACTGAAACAGACACACACGATCAAGGGGGATTCACTCAACAGAAAGAAAAGTCAGTATAATATTTAAATAAAAAAACAAAATGAAATAATCTTAATCACAAAAATAGCCAAACTGCCAGAACCAACAATGGTTCCAGAAGGCAGTCCACCAAAAAAAAGGATATCAATTCTAAGACACTTCTCAAACAAAGAAAGACAAAATAAACATGGATTAAAGTACAATGAAACCTTGGCCAAGGAAAACGAATTCAGTAATAAGACAGAAGAAAACAAAATATAAATAAATCTATTAACTGGATTAGTTTATCTAACGAGATAAACTAGAATCACTGATAAAGAAACAAAATCACTGATAAAGAAACAAGCTAGAAGCACAAATTAACTAAATTGAAAACAAAGTAATAGAAAAGAAATATAAACACTTAACTCAAATTATAACTGTAAAGAGCCACCCCTTCAACTGCATCCAAACAGTTAAAACACTGGCCCACGTCAAACTAGAGGCTCGCACAGTCAAACGTACGGCCGTGAGTGTCCAGTGGCCGTGATTGCCCAGTGGCCGTGAAGGCAGAACGGGTGGGCAGCGATCGAGTAGAGTTGATGATGCAATGTTCAAAATCTGCATTCAAAAAGACAGCTGTACAGTGATCGAGTGACGTTAGAGTTGCTGGTACGTAATGTTCACAACACACAAGGAAACAGCTGTCCAGGACGAGCAGGTAGCGCGATCGAGTAAAGTTGCTGATACAATGTTCAAAATATACACGTTAAGCAAGCAACACTCCAGGACGGACGTGCAGAAATCAGATGACGTTAAGGTTGATTGTACAATATTCAAAATATGCGTTAAACCAACAGCAATCCAGGCAAAACAGCAGCTAGTGATGCTCTGCAACTGAAGTCGATCTCCCGTTGAACCAGCCCGGTTCCTGTTATTTATAAAAAAAAATGAATTAACCTCAAATCAAACAAATAAATCCTACACTATATATCCTACATACCGATCAAGCAGCGTTTTGTATCACCCAGGAGGAGGCAGCTCAAAGGGTACAAACAGTACTGGCAGCTTTCAGTAACATCCGCTTTTGAATGCGTTGAACGACGGAGTTAAAGTCCCCATGAAATCAAAATTGACCCTATTTACTTTGTTAGCGCATATTACTAGTCTTGTGGTGAACAATTAATCCGTGCAAGAAAATATAAAAAAAAAAATGTTTTTACCATGGTAATCTTTAATCAAAATCTGAAAATGCCCCTCCCCTCTGCATTGGAGGACCTTCTCTGATGACGTAGGTTTGAGGAATTGGTTTGGGCAACGCTTAACCACTCCCCTCAAACCGTTAGTCTGTTATGAGCAGAGATGGAGAGGAGGAGCGCTAGAGTAAAACCCTGCCCTCTGTTCAATATTCCGTTTCACTGGGAAATACGTCACAGCACTGGAGAAAAGTCGTTTGCAACTTCCGGTTCACGGGGACTTTAAGGACTGGCCCGCCAACCGGAGATCTATGAACGTTCAATGCATAGTAAACATAACAGCGGCCGATACCAAATGGAATGAGGGCAGAGACAGCAGAGCCGCTACTTTACCTGTAGAAACGCAGCAGCAAAACACGGAGCGAGTGACCCGGAAGTATGACGCACTTCCGTCACCAGCAAGCAAGAGGCAGTCAGAAGGGCAACTACCTGTATTTATAGGGGGCTGTGGCAGCGATTGGCCAATAGAATGCCGAGTAGTTACGAGTTAAACTCATACTGCTACACGTGCAACAAGCAAGATGTGTATTTGTAAATCCGGTGATGCGTGCATTGATTTTTATCAATAAACTAGTGTTTTCTGACAGTGTCGACTGCAAAGATGAAGTTGACGATCGCCATATTTGTAGTGAACGCACATAGAGAGAAATGCACATAAAGACATAATCAGAGAGTAGCCTTTTTCTTTTTGTTTTGAATTATTTCGTTTGAAGACATTTCAAGCTTTGTGTATTTGATGTATTTATCATATCTGTGTGAGGCATACCCTGAGTTTCGTTAAGTTAGGAGGATGAGATGCGCTCCAGCTGACGTGCAACGCAAGTGACCGCGCGGGCGCCTCCATGATTAGTGTCTGTTATATTTGCTTCTCTTACTTATTAAATCCAGGCAATTGGTTAATGAAAAATTTATTAAAATTAAGATACAATTTATAGAAAACGAAATTCACTTTAAAGAAAGGTTTTCTACTGAACAAAACTTAATGAAGTGGTCAAAATCATGTCTGACCCACTCCATATCCATCTCTCGATATAATGCATCCTATCTTACTCGTGCTGTTCACTTTTCATATTCAACATAGATGGAAAAAAATAACATTATAATATTTTAACAAATATGATACTAAATGAGATCATTTAATGGCTACAACAGTATAGTAGGCCTATATACTCTATTTGTACAAATTGCTGCACATTAATTTAATTAAATGAAACCTTGTAACGAATTCACACTGGTCTACCCTACAGTGTGAATTTGTTACAAGGTTTCATTTAATTAAATTAATGTGCAGCAATTTGTACAAATAGAGTGTACAGTTGAGACACCTTAAATAACTTGCGTTCGCAGCAAGCACAAGTTGTGATTTTTGCTGTGCACTTGCATATTAGTGTCAGCTGGGAAGGAAATATAGAGACCAGACCTCTTGGAACTTTAATTGAATAGTAGGTAAAGCATACTGAAATTACATCCCTACAAATTTATTAGGCCCTACTGAAAATAAATTTAAGCAAAGTAGCCTAAATGTTAAGACTGTAAGCCCTTTGCTTTTTTACGTAGCCTATAAAGGACTCTTATAGCCGACTTTGTGTTAATTTAATTTGTAGAGGATTTTTTTAACTCAAATATTAACACTGAAATAAATGAAACTAAATTATTGTAAATTTTTTGGCACAGACCACGACGAGTGGCGCTATGCATTGTTCTAAAGCCAGGTTTTATTCTGGCATGTTGAATTAGTGTTCGACAAATGCTGCGGCGCGTTCATTTGAATGAAGAGCGCTTCTCGCTCGTGTGAGCGAATACACACTGGAACGTTAGGCCATATCGCAGAGTGGTTGAACTTACGTTACGATCATTTAGATGACACGGGTTCGAATCCCGAACTAACTTGGACTACTGATATTTTTATATTAGCCTATTAATGCATTTTATAGTCTATTGTTGATGCAGAGAGATTTGTCTAGTTCTAAAACATAGTTTTTTGCTTATAGCCTATTTACAAAATAAAATCACCATGCATTTCCATTTTACACTAAGGAACAAATATTATACAATGACTTTACTCCTGTAGCCTATAATAATTCCAATCGTAATTTCAAAAGCAGTTCTGTTAAGAAAAATTATATATATATATATATATATATATATCAGAGTTTCCGCTAGAAAAAAATGGTGCCGGTCAAATGTGACCGGCAGAGGTTTCGTTTTCCGGACATTTCAATGATATGCCGGTCAAATATCACTTCTTAATTAGTCAAGTTGAGGAAAACTGGAGGCAGGCTATGCAACTTAAAAAATGACATAATCAGGCCGAATGCAACATGTTTATTAGCCTAGCTTTCACATAAAAAAAAAACGAAAAAAAAACCATGAACGTCCGTTTGGCGTCAATCAACGCCAATTGTTAGGGATTCAAATTCATAGTTTAACAAACCAATCCCCCTTCTCCACATAAAATATCTGAAGCCTATTGTTTTTACTCAAGCGAACTTCCCAGTGTCTCTCTACAACTTGCAGTGCGCATAAGCCGCGTAACTTTGTTCTCCGCAAGGCGACTTTACTGCTTCGTCTTGATCCGATTCTGCAGCGAGAACCCCCTCTCTGCAGGAACACCCGAGACCCATTTTCTACGTTTCTTCATTCGGATCTATTTGTGATCCATTCCATTCTAAACAAACAACGCAGTTTATATGCTTCGTCCTTGTTTCATTATTCATTAAGATAATAATTAGCCTAATAAATGCGCGCATAATTATCAGTGAACTTGATAAATGTTGCAGATATGTTTTGCTATGCATGCACAAACAAATGCCTTTCAACTTAGTGTGCAAAATTCAGAATAAAATGAATGTGCAGCAATTTGTACAAATAGAGAGTCTGTCTACTATACGCTTTGTAGCCATTAAATAAGCTCATTTAGTTTAATATTTGTTAAAATATTATAATGTTATTTTTTAATTTATGTTGATTATGTAAAGTGAACAGCACGAGTAAGATAGGATGCGCAATATCGAGAGACATGGAGCGGGTCAGACATGATTTTGACCACTTAATTAAGTTTGGTTTTGTAGAAAGACTTTTTTGAAGTGAATTTCGTTTTGTATAAATTGTATCTTAATTTTAATAATTTTTTATCAACCAATTGCCTGTATTTAATATATAGCTAAGCAGCAAATATAGCAGACGATTGGCCTAATCATGGAGGCGCCCGCGCGGTCACTGCATTGCTCGTGAACAGGAGCGCATCTCATCCTAACTTAACGAAACTCAGCGTAGGCCTCACAGACATGAAATATATCTTAAAAAGCTTGAAACGTCTTTTAAACAATTTAAAACGAAAAGAAAAAGGCTACTCTCTGATTATGTAATCCATGATGTGCATTTCTCTCTATAGGCGCGTTCACTAATGGCGATCGTCAACTTAATCTTTACAGCTGTTGTTGCTGTTAATAAACTAAAAATAATAGGCCTATAATTTTATTAAAAATATATTCACTGAAATTGTAATTGTATTGAAAAAAAAATCCTGTTCAAGTTTTTTTTTTTTCGCATTAAATTCAGGTAGGCTACTGAGTCGCTGTCCTCAGTGCCCAGAAAAGCGCTGAAACGGAGATGAAGGGGAACCCGTTTTTATTTATTTTTTGGCTTATTTTAACTGGCCCATCCAGTTTTCTGGAGGTCCACCTACAATCAAAATCCTGGCGCCGCTAGTGCTTCACATCGTCTGATAATATCAAGAAATAACAGACCGCATTCCACATTGGAATTCAACCAAGCCATGTAATAATGTTTAATAACTTTCAAACGGTAGAGCCTGTTCCTTTATAACATAGCCAAATGTCGGTGTATTTTTGCTTTATACATTTTAGGCTTAGGCTATTCTCAAATTCAGATTGTGTAAGGGGGGCGGGATTATTAGGCAATTTTAATCGGACAATTTGACCGGAGAGATTTATTTTTGTCGGACATTTCATTTTTTTTCCGGTCAATGTCCGGTAATTACCGGACAACGGAAACCCTGATATATATATATATATATGACGTTTAAACGACAAACAATAAAATCAGAACCAGTATTCTGTTGCGTTCATGGTTCCAGTGGCAGTAATGCATCCACGGCTTTTCAAAATGTCACAAAGCGTTTTGAGATTGTTTTGAATGAAATATTGAAGTTTATAATTAAGTGTTTTGGCACACCACGACGAGTGGCAAACTCTTTGTTTTGTTTTGCAAACTCAGCTAGCCTGTGGGGGGTTTGGGGAAGGCAATAGTTGCTTTATCGTGTGGGTGCAGGACAGAGGTGTTAATGTTCCGTCTTTCATATGGAGAGTGTCGTATGGGATGATTATAGTATCAAAAAGATTAACACGTGCAAGCACACTTATCAATGAACTTGATACATGTTGCAGAAATGTTTTATCCATGCCTTTCAACTTGCGTGTGCAAAATTCAAAACTGAATGAATGTGAAGCAATTTGTACAAATAGAGACAATTTTGTGAATACAAATGTTTTCCTTTATATAAGTGTATCATAATTTGCACATGCAACACAGAAGATGTGCATGTGTGGATCAGGTGACATGCGTGCATTCATTGACGTCTCCTCTGAGTCGATCTCATTTGATTCATTTGGATTTTGAGACTTTCTTTTCGCGGTTTTTAAGCATTTCACAACCCACACACAAACAACTACAAATGAATAGGTCTGGTGCTAATTATTAATGTGTGCACAACTACCCATCAATTTGACAAATTCGCAAATGTGCGTCACTACATTTAAACTAATACAATACAACTTGTGTGTGCAAAATCCAAAATCACATGAATGTGCTGCATTTTGTATAAATAGAGACATATTTGTTAATACAAAACCTCGGTTTTGTATTAATGTAGGCCAGAATTTGTGCATGCAACAAGTAAGATGTGCATGTGTGGATCAGGTGACACGCGTGCATTCATTGACTCGTTTCTGAGTCGATCCTATTTGATTCATTTGGATTTTGAGACTTTCATTTCGCAGGTTTCGCCTTGCTCGATCCACACACAGATGTCTGAGTAAACCTGCAATCACTAGATGGCAGTATTCTGCTAATACAGACAACGGCAGCATAATAAAGCGTTCTCTCCCATTTAAGACGCTTAATGAGAGTGATATTGAAGCACCAAATTTAGTACACAATATAGGCCTACCTTATTAATAAAGCATACTTTATAGAGGCAAACAGATTACATCAGATTATGAACAACACCCATAGAAAACCATTATAAACCGCTTAACGTGCAATCGTTAGTATGCGTTGCATGTTCAATAAGGTGTATAGGCTACTGAGTTTAAATATCACCGTCTTACTGCATTGACGTTAAGCTTTTTCTTTATAATATGCTCTATGGGAGGAAAACTATATAGCCTACAGACAAGAGCCTATATGAACGCGACGCGCGGCGTTTCACGTTAATGACATTTTGCAGCGGCTCAACTGGAATGTAGCAAATTTATGTTGTAATGTACAATTGATAATTAAACAAGATGATTGACTTTAATAAACAGATGCATATTTAAGCATCAAGAACGGAAAAACATAAACACTGTCGGCTACACTGAGATTCGATCTCAGATCGTTTGAAGGTTCGAGAGGCTATTGTTAATGCATTGACCACAGAGCTATCGTCTGAATAGAATAATTTATTTCACTGTTATGTTTCAGTTAATAAATCTACCAACACATTAAAATAACACGAAGTAAATGACAAGTAACCTATTGACATAGCCTTTCTAAATTATAGAAAAACTGGGCACACAATGTTAACGTGTGTCTACTTTGTTTAAATTTAATGAATTTGAATTCGTTTAACCACAATATTTATCTTGAATTTATCTGTGACCTCAGCTCAGATTACTGCCGCGGCAGATTACGTCATAAAGAGAATAAACTGACACTTTTCAAAGCGGCGGTAAAAGTCTCATTCTGGTTGTCCACCATCTGTAGTCAGCAAATCGGAATTGGGCATCAAGACCTGCAGTGTAAATGCGGCCTAAGTAACTCATTTGCACATGTAAACATAACTTTGAAATGCAATGTTTAGAATCATGCCACATAGTGCACCACAACATTACACTGTTGATTCTGTTCATAGTATTACCATTACCTATCGCAGATTAGACTTTTAGTTATTGAAATATGTTCTCAGGGCAGCATTGCATCTTATTGGTTCTCTCAGTCATCCAATCAGCGACAGCAGGAGGCGGGACATGGATTATTTGAATTGTTTTTCTCAGAACGCGGGAGACATCACACTAAGGAGATCGTTGCAGTTAAGGTAATGTTATGTTTTATGTTGAACTAGCCTATATTAGATTATTACATTAAAATGCCAAGATAATTAAGTATTTGGATTTTAAGTAAAGCTTGTTTTTCTATCGAGCTGTTATTTAACTAGCCAGCTAACTAATGTAAGTAAGCTAACTTGCAACATTAGCTAGCTAGCTCTTAGAAAGGATAATAGCTAATGTTAGCTTATATTCTATTATAACTTTTACTGGCTATAATAGCAAGTTACGCTGCTGTCATTGCACACTTTTGCTGTGGTATTGTTGCTGCGCCCAAGGCATTTTGTCATAGCTACATACAACAAACTGCTCTTTTGTGCATTTTTGATGCATATATTCTAATACTGGTCTTAGAGCACCGTGTCATATTTATGTGCAACATTCATTTGCTGCTCTAAGGACATTTTTGCCGCATAAATTCTAATCCTGCCCTCAGGGCACCTTACTGTATATCCATGCAACATTCTTTTGCTGCCCTCAGGGCACCTTACCGTATCTCCATGCAACATTCATTTGCTGCTCTTAGCGCATTTTGTTGCAGATATTCTAATGCTGCTCTGAGCGCACCTTATGACATTAGATCTACAATTGCAATTCGAGCAATTCTAATACTGCTCTCAGGGCACCTTACCGTATCTCCATGCAACATTCTAATACTGCTCTCAGGGCACCTTACCGGATCTCCATGCAACATTCTAATACTGCTCTCAGGGCACCTTACCGTATCTCCATGCAATATTCTAATACTGCCCTCAGGGCACCTTACCGTATCTCCATGCAACATTCTAATACTGCTCTCAGGGCACCTTACCGTATCTCCATGCAACATTCTTTTGCTGCCCTCAGGGCACCTTACCGTATCTCCATGCAACATTCTAATACTGCTCTCAGGGCACCTTACCGTATCTCCATGCAACATTCTAATACTGCCCTCAGGGCACCTTACCGTATCTCCATGCAACATTCTAATACTGCCCTCAGGGCACCTTACCATATCTCCATGCAACATTCTAATACTGCTCTCAGGGCACCTTACCGTATCTCCATGCAACATTCTAATACTGCTCTCAGGGCACCTTACCGTATCTCCATGCAACATTCTAATACTGCTCTCAGGGCACCTTACCGTATCTCCATGCAACATTCTAATACTGCTCTCAGGGCACCTTACCGGATCTCCATGCAACATTCTAATACTGCTCTCAGGGCACCTTACCGTATCTCCATGCAACATTCTAATACTGCCCTCAGAGCACCTTACCGTATCTCCATGCAACATTCTAATCCTGCCCTCAGGGCACCTTACCGTATCTCCATGCAACATTCTTTTGCTGCCCTAAGGGCACCTTACTGTATCTCCATGCAACATTCATTTGCTGCTCTTAGCGCATTTTTGCTGCAAGCATTCTAGTACTACTCTCAGGGCACCTTATAATATCTACATACAACATTAATTGGCTGCTCTATGGGCATTAGTGGCACACTTTCTTATACTACTGCATCCCTACTCATACACATGCTAATACTGCTCTTAGAGCACCTTATAGTATCTAAATAGAACAACACAAATCTTAGGGCACTTCATATGCTACTTTCTGTGTAGTACTGAAATTTGCAAACATACAACTAGTTTTCTTCTAATCCGGTAACATTCAGGTATGCTGTGTCTATTTCTGAAATGTTTTGTAAAATTATTGTTTTCTTTCTTGTATTGTTTATATCAACTGCAGATTATGGAGCAGCTATGGATCGAGGGCATCCGAAGGAAACTGAGAATAGAAAAAGATTCCCGTGTTTCCACGGATATCAAAATTGTTCATGGGGACAAGAAAACAGAGTTTATGGAGAACTATGTAGAAGAACTACAGAAGAAAACAAAGACCTTTTTCTTGGCGGCAAAACAGAACAGCAAAAATTATTATTTCCATGCCTGTGAAAGAGGCAACAAACCAACAGGAAAAAGCATGGGCAAGGCATGTGAAACAAGGGCCAATTCCTGTGAAGCCTATGTGTCGTTTAAATTTATAGAGGAGACAGGTTTCACAGCAGTAGTAGTTCGGCAGCAATTAACACACACGGGACATGATTTGTCAAACCCTGAAGAGAGGAAGAAAAATGCAATTAATCCAGAATTGTTAGGATTTGTCGAGATATGGCTCACACAAGGTCTATCCATATCACAGATTGTCATAAAAAGTTGTGATTGGGCATGTAGTCGGGGTTACACCGATAAGCATGACAGGCGTTTCTTCCTAACTCCAGAAGATGTAAGGTTGGTAAAACGCCACCTCCGTATCTTCACTTTGCCGGACATCGATGATGCTGTGAGTGTGGAAAAGCTGGTGACGGGTGAACTGAAAGAAAATATTTGCTTTTTTCAACCTTTGACAAAAGACCAGCCACTAGTTATTGTTGTCCAGACACCACAACAGAAGACTCTACTCCAAGAGAACCCCAACCCCATGGTTTTTATGGACGCCTCCTACAAAGGTTTGACATCATATGGGTATGCCCTGTATGCCCTTGTACTTGTCAATCAAACTGGAAGAGGAGTACCATTTGCATACTTAATAATGAGCCAGGAATCATCAGCAATACTTGAGCTTTGCTTGAACATGCTTTGTTCAAGCAATCCAAACTTTTACCCAAGGTGAGAACAGTTCTTTTCAAAAGCCCAATACCCATACAAGGACAAAGGAGTTGTAATACTGAGAGATAATTGAATACCTTTTGTAACTTAAACAATGGTCAATTTACTACATTTGCCTAGATGAAATTGTGATACTCCAGTATTCTGCAATATTATTATCTGGAGTCTGGTCTTATTTTTCCTAGGTCAGTTATGATCGACAGAGACTTGAAAGAGCTCAATGCCATAAGAGAAGTTTTCCCCAAAACCAAAGTTCTCCTCTGTTGGTTTCATGTTCTCCACTGATTGCATTTAAGAAATGCACGAGTAGATACTTTGAACATTCTGTTTGGTTGTAAATAAATTGATTTACAATTTTGATATCATATGCCTGCTGTAGCTTCTGAAAAAAACAATGTAGCCTCATTTACAGTGCTATATATTGTGTATTAAAGGCTGTACATCGCTGGGTTACATCAAGAGATGGTGGGAACCTGTCAACCGACAAAAGACACGTCGTCATTCATGCCATGACCTCAATGAAAGCTTGCATAACGGTAACTACGATAGATATATAAAATTGTATGTGTCTCAATATCTGCTATTACCCTTGTTTCGTCTGTGTTGGGTACTCTAAACTGGCAACCATAATATATGGTATGGTATGATTTCAGGAGGAAGATTTTGTGACAGTGTCCACTAGTGTGTGCAATGACCTTGATGCCCAGCTTGGCAGCAATCGAGTGACAACATCCCTGAAGGTGCACTGGCTTCCACATGCAGCACTATGGGCCAATTTTGGACGACTGTTTGAGCACAACAGCAGTGACACCAACAACAAGGCAGAGAGGTAGTCAAAGATTAATAATCATGTTTTTTCAAACATTACAATGCATGATATAAAACAACAAAGTAACTCATGATCGGGAACATTTGGTTCCCTAGACGGCACATTTATCTTCTAATCTGCCACTGAACACAATTTTTCTGGTCACATTTGGAATTTTTTTTTTTTTTATTTACAAATGAAGTTATCATTTCCAAAGTTTCCAATATCACAATCCTATCTCCCCAACACTGAGTGAGTATTGTTTTCTCAATCTATGATTTACTCATACCAGTATATTTTGTTTTCCCCTTTTAGTTTTTTTCTGGCACTTAAATACCAGTTCCTAAGGGGAGAGGCAAACAGAAGAGTTGATCAACTTCTTCACTTGCTATGTGGTGATGTTCAAAAATATTATTGGTAAGGCCAATTGTTATTGTGATGCTTATCACATTAATTTTGGTCACACCGTCTATTAGGATATTAATTCTGTAATGCCATTTGAGTAAGTGTTAAGTAAATTTGGTAATGTTATCTTTCAGATACTTGAAATTACTAATTCTATGTTCACAATACTGTCCTCTGTTACATGTCCTGCATGAATGGAATTAAATGAGAATTGAATTAATTCAAAATGATCAATTTCTGTGATTAAAAAGGTCAATACTATATTTAATTTTATACACAATAATGCCTGTTATCCTCAGACTAAATGCTCTTTTGTTAATGTAGCTACCTGGACGACTTGGCAGATGCAGGAAGACTGAGGGTCTCCTCGTCAGCATCAACATCTACAGCAGCCAAGAACACAGTGGGACAGCAGATCCTGATAAATGAGCAAGGAAAGTGCTCTGTGCAAACAGGGGCAGGCCCCAACTCAGATTCAACTTTGAACACTGTGGATCTAGTCAAGATGCAGTGTGACTGTGGATTGTATGATAAGGGAAATGTATGCACACATATTGTATCATCATACACTGAAGCACAGAAATGTATTGATATTGCACAGCTACGTGCTGACATGGCTAGAGATATTGTTGCCAAAAAACAGTACCACGTTGATGGTGATTTCATCACTGTTCACCCCACTGATGTAAGTGCCACATTTGTATTTACTGGTGACCCTGCCTTTTGTACCTGTGCTGTCAACAGTTACGGTCAAAAGTGTGTGTGCTTACATGTTGCTGACTGCCTGCAAACCACCAACAATTCACATTCTACATGTCCCACTACATGTCCCACTGCTGGAAGCGAAAATCTGTTTGTGCCAACAAATGTCAATGCACAAGTTCAACTTAAGTCTATGTTGACAGATTTACTGGAGTGGAGCAAATCAGAAAATTACATGTATAGTAGTGACCTGTACACTACAGTGAAGAGGGCACACACAGTGGCCTTCAATCGTTTTGGCATTGTGTCAAGAAAACGAAAAATACATGCACTTCATGCTTATTGCCAGCGGATAGAGCAAGCCAAACGAGAGCTTTACAAAAAGCGCAAAACAAGAAGATACAAGCGCTAAATAATAATAATAAACAGAGTTAACCAAAAAATATTGTTTAATTGCATTTTTTTGCAGTGATTTAACAGTGAACAGTACAGTACATTGAACAGTTTGCAGCACATAGTGTAATTGTGTCAGAAATAGTGTCAATTTAATTTTCTAGAGCCCTTGCTTTTGCAACAAGGCACTCTCTGATGATCTGAAACACAACCTGGCATACTTGGGGTCCAAGTGTGTGTGTGACCTTTGAATACATGTCCATGTTGTCGCCCAACACTTGTTCGATTATGTCGAGTTCAGCACTGTAAACAAACAAAAGAAATCTCTGAGACAAGTTACATTATATACAGACAGTAGTACAATTACGAATTGAGTGAAAGCACTGGCATAACAACATTATGCCAATTCAGAAGGAGAAAGACTTAAAAAGTGGAAGGAAAAAGATATCTGTATGCATATTTTACCTCAAGTCATGATCCTCTCTTCTGCAGCCTCGCTCAGCCAGCTGCTGGCCTATGATTTTGAAGGGTATTTCCTTGGTCAAATATCCTAGGTCTTTAGCAAGACCTTGGCACTCCTCTGTGACACAAAAGGAGCCAATGAGTAAATTAGACCTTAACATGTTACTAATGTAGTTTATATTTTAGTTACTAAACCGTTTGCATTTTGTTAAACTGTATGGCCATTGGCATTTGTTTGTCTATGCCTCATTCATTCACCTAGGCTACTTATGCCTCCAACATGGCTGACATTCTAAAACTTGCAGTTCTACAACCTTTGGTAGGAACACCTTATTCAATAATAAGGGAATCTGTTGGAATGTACACCTTTAAGAAATCGCCTAGTTCTGACTGCATATATGTTACCTTCAACTAGTTTGGTGCACATTGTAGTGTTTGAGCCATACGGACTCAGCTGCACCCCTGCCTCTTTCAACTCCCTCACAAGCTCCTTTTTTTTTCCCTTTGCCTTCCTCAAATAAGTCACCATGAGGTGACCAGAGAACTTTTCTGGTGCAGAGCATCTCCTCTGCAGCTCCTCTACTGAAACAAAGTGCCTGTGCAATCATAACACATTATTTTTTTGTGAACATCAAAAACCAACATATCTGTAGACAAAGATCACCAATAAAACCATGAGGCTTAAGTGAACAACATCATATTGTTTGACAAATAAGCCATTACTCATTACTCTACATAGTTTGTAGTTTTACCTGTTTTTTGCATTAGTTGCATTAGGCACGTAACACACATGTTCTACTGATGTTATCTGCACTCTTGCCTCTATCAAGTCAATTCGTCATATAAAAAGGCACACCCACCCAATCCAACTCTAGTCGTAGCATTACCAACCTTTTAGCTTTCTTTGAAGACGCCACCTTCAACAGGCTGTCCACATAGAATCCATCTTCAATAAAGAATACATGAATATTACAATAATTAACATGTTGTTAAATGTCATTTCAGTTCAGTGTCATTTTAATGTTAATAATGAAATATTTATTGGCACCTCTGTTGAAATTAGAGAGAAGAATGGTGCGCACATCTAAAAAAACTAGGGATGCACTGATTGATCGGCTGGTGACCGGAATTGGCGATTTTCACGTGATCGGCCATGACCGGCGACCGGCCGGTCAGTCTGACATATGCCGATTTTATGCCGGTCAAATGCACTCGGGCACTGCATGATTAACATCGCTCGACATCAGCATCACACATGCACATGGAACGCACATGTAGGAAACCTCGTGAATTACAGCCGTTTCACACCGCAAATGTCAGTGGCGCACAGAATAAGTATGTCTAGTGTGTTTTAACAAGAACTCCAGTATGTCAGAAAAGAAAACAAAGACTCAAAAATATTTGTAAAAGATTTACCAATTTAAACTTGTTTTCATTATTCAGTTTTGGTTGCAAGTATGGTTATGTAAGGCCCGCTATATTGGTCCAATTGCTGGTTCGCCAATACACGGGGAAGGAATCACATGTTCTATCCCCACTCATGCAAAGTATTGGTTGGTGAATGTTGACTATTCTGTTTAACTCTTCAATGAAAATAATGTCAAAGTCAGTTAGAATAATCAAATGTAACAATTTATTATGTCAGGTAAATGTATCATGCCAATTTCATAATCAATTCAAAGATAATCGATACAAAACATCAAATGCTCTGGAATAGAGAGAAGATGCATACCCAACTTTAAGAAATATGTGAGGCTGAGAGATTTCTTTCTCTCAGCCTCACGGGCCGATCTGAAGTACAGAAAAGGCCCCGAACTCTCTGCTGCATCTCATTAAATAGTCAGACCTCTTTCACATAGAAACATGTGCTAACAAAAGAAATTTGCATGCAGTGGTCGCACCTTCATGGGGGTGGGTGACCATTTGCTTGAGAGACCACCTTCCTTTGTAAGTCAGTTATCCATAAACTCTTAAAACCTTATTACCTTTTATTTTACCTATCTGGATATGAGATATCTGTACCACTCACTTTGAGACATTTCAAATGACACCAAAAACATAACAGTCAATGATAAACATTCACATTAAACCATATTCTTGTGTGAGTTCTTAGTAGTTTGCGGAAGTGAGGTCGTATGGGGGAGGTCAAATGGTAATTAGCCCTTTGTCTCAGACCAGGCCTCAACCAGTACTTTCAGTCTTACAGTTATGATTATAAAAAATAAATAAAGTAAACTAGCCAGAAATTATAGAAATATCTTATTTGTGTGTGCTGTAAAGTGATTAGAAAAAATGAAATCGGAATCGGCTAAAATCGGTCTCGGCAGGTCAAACTCAGAAATCGGAATCGGCCTAGAAAATTGTAATCGGTGCATCTCTAAAAAAATCAATTGTATCAAAGTAGAAGAGGTGGTCTGCCCCTTGTTTATGCTCCAAAAGGAAATTTATTTCCTTGAAAACAACGCAATGTTTCAATCCCATCGGATCTTCATTAGGCATTGAAAACATGGGGCGAGACGGCCTATATCACATGACTGCACACTCACGTTCAAGTAGTCTTTGTACTGAATGTGAATGTGTGCATGAGAAGAGGCCTGCGCAGCTGCTTTGTGTGTACGCAAGCTTTGTACATAAGTCCCATGCTCTTTTTAAATACAGATACTAGAGATGATTAGTACTACAGGAATGAGACGTGGAATCGTGCATATACGTCAGCTGAATTGGAAATTGAGCTGTTGTTTCAACTGTCGATCGCGGAGGCTACCTGTACCTCTAAGAACCAATTGGGCAAACTGTACAGCCAATCAGACCAATGATGCCAAAGACACTGGGCTTAACATGAGCATAGAACCAGTCTTGGTATGACCTGTAGAGCAAAATCCAAATAGCTCGCAGGGTAACATTATAATAATAAAGCTTCATTGCAGACACAGGTCCATATAACACCACATAAAGTATAAATAGTATAGTGTATTCTGCCCTACAAAGGCAAAAGACCTTAAGTCGCTAGAGTGTGGAACTGAGAAAAATGACTTTAAAGATTTTTAGTTGTCCCGCTTAATTAATTATAGGTAGGACACTGGAAATTTGGCAAATAGATGTTTTAGTAATGGAAATTATATACATAAAAAAATCTTGAGCTCAAACTTGACTTTTGACCACTATTTTAAAGTTACTGTACTCTGCCTTTGTATTGTCAGCAAAAAGTGAGAGGTCATACCAAGGCAAAAGGCAGTAACTTCCACATTATCAATATTTAGTTGCTGATCACCATTAACAAAATCATTATAGTACACACCTGTATAAAATCTAGTGATCATGGCATTTATTTTGTATGATTTACAATTATTTATAGCCATCTACTTATTGCTATCCTGTGCTTTGGTTGCATTCTGATGGCATTATTAATACATTTGACATGACAAAATACCTCCTATTAGTCCAGCGTTGACTCGACCGCGTTTAGGGCGGGGCTGAAGGCGAAGTTTTGGCACTCTGCCAGCTAGTTTGCCAAGCTTTAATTCATGGATGTATTCATCTGATACGGCAATGTGTAACGTTTTTCTGTCAACTCTGCATAATCCTTCGCGATCGTAATCGCACGTTTGTCGATGGAGCAGACCACACTAAATGTTCTGACCGCTCTGAGGACATCAGAAGTTAGAGCGACTGATGGCAGCTGTACAAAGTACACAGGATACACCGTAATTTTAATTTTAATGGACATTAAAACAAAGGCAGATAACCTTACAATCTGGTAGGTAGCATTATTTGATTGAACACCGGCACCGTAACTTCATATTGACGCGCGGCTAAACAAAGGCAGAGCACCGTAACTCGTAATTTGAGCAAAACAAAGCCAAAGAGCGGTAACTGATGTTACGGTGTTCTGCCTTGGTTTCTCATGGGCTTTTGGAAGTTACTGTTAAGACAAATCATTATTTTCTCGAAAAATAAACAGAATTGATTCAAGATACTTATCCACATAATAAAGAAGGTCTTGAATGTGCCAAAAATATAAATAACTCATTTTCGACCAAAAACGAAGTTACGGTCTTTTGCCTTTGCACGGCAGTATTCTGCTCCTTCTATAATCACTCGGACTACAAAATATCTTATTTGAGCCCAACTTTGTATATGTGTGCCAGCAAGTTAACAATCAGTCCATTCTATCCACCTTACATGTATAGATAGAATATAAAAGTACAGTATCATAATATTACATACCCTTTTTCTCCGATGCCTCCTCCTCCTCTTCCTCTGCATCTGATGTATCTGCATCATTTGAACAGACAGGAAATCAAATTGACACAAATTTCAAATTTTATAAATAAAAATGATGATCCTCTATAACTCAACAGAACTAATTAATTGTTTACCTGCAACAACCTCCACCTTCGTTTTTGCTACTATTGACACATAAAAAAAAAAAAGTTACTCTGAGGAAACAAAGGGTGTTTAACTCTGAATAAAATCTCAGAAATGCATGTTTTACCTTCAACTGCCTCTGCAGTCTCCGTCTCAGCTGTTTCTGCCTCTGTTAATACATGAAAAGAATCTACATTGGAAATATGTGACATTCTCAAATTGTGATTTTCAATAAGTTTTTCAGTCACCTTTAACAGGGGTGCCTACAAATTTGTTGGGCGCTGTATGGAACATTAAATTGCTTGTGCATCTGATATATCTGCATCATTTGCACGTAACAGACATGAAGTCAAATAGACACATTCAAAGTTGTTGGGCGCTGTATGAAACATTACATTGCTTGTGTAATGTAACGTGCATAAATAGAATATAAAATCCAGTATGTAAAGTACAGTATATAATATAAAGTACGGTATCATAATATTATATACAGGTACCCATTTTCTCTGATGCCTCCTCCTTCTCCTCTTCCTCTGCATCTGATGTATCTGCATAATTTGAAGGAAGTCAAATTTACACATTCAAATTTTATAAATAAAAATGATGATCCTCTATAACTCAACAGAACTAATTAATTGTTTACCTGCAACAACCTCCACCTTAGTTTTTGCTTCTATTGACACATAAAAAAAAACAAAAAAAACAAAACAAAGGGTGTGTGTGTAGTGTAACTGAATAAAATCTCAGAAATGCATGTTTTACCTTCAACTGCCTCTGCAATCTCCGTCTCAGCTGTTTCTGCCTCTGTTAATACATGAAGAGAATCTATATTGGAAATATGTGACATATTTTCAAATTGTGATTTTCAATAAGTTTTTCAGTCACCTTTAACAGGGGTGCCTACAAATTTGTTGGGCGCTGTATGAAACATTACATTGCTTGTGTAATGTAACGTGCATAAATAGAATATAAAATCCAGTATGTCTAGCCACTACAATCCAACTAACATCAGTAACAACACTGGGGCCAACTAAGAGTAGCCTCCGTAAACAAACCCGTTTGTGTGTGTGTTGTCCTACCTGGTTTTGGACTCTTTTCTGTAGAGCAGAATGTGCATGTCTCCTGCAAAAGATTTTGCATGATAAATAGTTATGCCAAGTACACATCAAACAATTCTTTTGTCACAGACCAGTCATGGGAGTCATTCAAATTAAGTCCCAGTCCCTGATGAGGTGGAGTTTGGGTTATCAACACATCATGACACTTCACATGTGACCCCTCGTCATCACAGATTTAACTGCCGATTCACTCCTCACCCAAAGATTATGTTAATGACTCCCTAGACCAATCTGTGACAAAAGAATCGTCTGATGTGTACTTGGCTTTAATCTGACAGCGGAATTTTGCTTTAGATAAAATATCATTAGCACTTGCCTTTTTCTTCCCTGACATCTTCTTGTAGCAGACTGTACAAATGCCTGAACTATCTGAAAAAACAAATGCTTTGTATAATACAATGATACTTTGGATAACACAAACACATTAAAAGCAACCATAACCTTCACATATTTCAAGAGCCATAACCAGTCCAAAGTATGACATCCTCCAAATTTACTAGTTAAAGCTACCACTCCAAATCATCAGTGACTTGAACTTAATGCAGGGAGCGACAGGTAGCCAGCAGAGCTCAATAAGGAGCACCCATACATACACAAATGTATACTACTTACCAAGGGACTTAAATAACAAAGTCCCAAGTCTCTCCCGCTCTTGGGAGATGGGGAGGCATTGGAGGTGACCTTGGTGTCCCTGGAGGATCATTTCTGCAAACTAAAAGAGCAACAGAAAGTCTATTTTAATGAAATAACATCACTTATAATAACTGAACCTTATAGAGCAGGCAACAAATTGTTGTAAAAAAATGTCAATTTGGGAAAGGGACTATTACAAGAGAAAATGATGGTGCTCATTTAATAATTATACTATCATGACTCCTGTATCATATGCTGAAGTCCATGTCCAAGATCCATTAATATTTGATCTGCAACTTTCATTCAAAATTGCTCTAGTTAAAGTGAAAACTAAAAATGTCTATATTTTCAAAAGACAACAGAAACATTATGCAGAAAATGACCAAACTGTACCATTATTGAGAACACTCCACATGACACAGAGTCATTTTGCAAGTCATGGTCCCTGTTTATGAACTTCCAGGGCCTTTGGCAGCCTCTGCTAGCAGCAAATAAGCTGAAAGATTAGAGAATATAATTATGAAGGTCTCTACTGAGTTTTCATTACCTCATTTTATAGAGCAATACAAAAACCGTGTACCTCCAATTTTCGATTATTTGGGAGCAACGTTGTGGATGCTCCCCCAATGAGTCAATGTATGTAATAGTTCCCTCTTTCAAGTTGCAATGCTATACGGAAGATGGAAAAACGTATGGGAAAGGTTTGAAGGGCAGTTTCAACCAATCTTGAAATGACTGTGTTGAAAATCATTGAAACTTTTAAAATGTCAAGCACTAACAGCTCAAACAACACTAATGAGAATGGCACGACAGCAACAATAATGATAACTAATGTGTGATGCTATTTTGCGCATAAGGCCCATTTCACACCGGGAACGTGGCATGAACGTCACGTATCTGTTGCGTGTCAGTTGCGTGTCAGCTGCGTGGCGTTTTCTATGTCTTTGCTTACCAGAAGCGTGTCTGATGCTCCGCTGCGGCGGCCTCTCTGCCAATTAAAACGTTTTTTTTTTGCTCACGTTATTTTTTTCTTCACTGTTTTGAATGGAAACACTTCCAACACGCTTGCGTGAAAAATAGGCGTGAGTCCTATTCCTAGCATGCACGCGTTTGAGATGTGCATGCTGTCACGCAGGCGGTGTGCAAGGTCTAACCTGCTAAGATGGGAGCCGAAATAAAAACGGACACGCCACGCAGCTGACACGCTCACACCATGCTCCCGGTGTGAAACGGGCCTAATAGTCTCTACATAACCTAACAGCAACCTACAAAGAGGGTCCAGTGGCACTCTCCCACCAAGTAGGGCCCGAAGACGGCACTGGCTCCTTTAAGAATGTTTTTCTGACAGGAAATGAAGAAAACATTCATGAACAAACAAATAAACTTGACAGCCAATGTATTCTGTAGCACTGAACAATAACCTGAAAACATGCACATAACTCTTACTTTTAGAAAATAAGTGCTCCTGGCCCTGGAGCTGCCTTCCAAAATCAGGCGCATAGCCTGGCTATTTATGGGCTCTGTCCCAGGCTGGCTCTAAGCGAGGGAGAGAAATGGTTTAAGTCATTAAATGATGTTATATCTATATTTGATGTATGTATATGTGTGTGTGTGTGTGTGTGTGTGTGTGTGTGTGTGTGAGTGTGTGAGAGAGAGAGAGAGAGAGAGAGAGAGAGAGAGAGAGAGAGAGAGAGAGAGAGAGAGAGAGAGAGAGAGAGAGAGAGAGAGTATTATAAAGGTATGGGTTACCCTGCTGATTATGTAAAATAGGGCATCCATTACCTGAGGAAGTAATACATAAACAAATATATAAAATACAATAAATCACAATAGAGTCAAGGTAAAGTGAAAAGCTGACACAGCCTAGTGCTTTGCATAGCCTAGAAGGGGAAGATAATTATTTTTGAAAAGAAATAGAAAATTACCTCATCTGGAAGTTCAGATGGGCCTACCAGGGCCTCCAAACTGCCCAGAAAGATTTTAAAAGGCCCAACTGTCCCAAGGACATCTTCATGATGAAGTCCTTGGGACTTCAGTGTTTCTAAGTCTGAATGGATAAAGAAATTAAGTCCCAAAATAGGTAACCTTACTTAGGCTAATGGCACAAATTTAATCCAATCAACTAGTCCAAGTAGCATACAAAACTACTGTAAAGTAGTGTTGGCAATTCAGTTTTTTTCTCTGGCGACTAGAATTCACATTTTATAGACTAGCAACTTTTTTGCCGATTTGTTCATGTTTTTTGTTGAGAAACATCAAAATATGTAGTCTAACTTCCCTACAGCGCTCTGTCTCAAGTGCTTGTCTGTAAGTTAGTAATGTCACACCAGCCTGAAATGGGCAGCTAAAGCATATGGGCAACAGTTTTAGCCACATGTACTATGATGAGGCAAGTCAGGGGCCACATATTGTACAATTTAGACATAGCCTAGTTGTGTTGAGTTGAATGCCATGCCAATGATGTTTCATGTTACAGTAGCCCCAGCATTTCTCAGTATTTCACAGATTTTTGGTAGGCTACAGCCTCATCATGGGCCTATTACATAAATGTAATTGAAACACTCCAAGGGCTGCATCTGGCCCAGGACCTTATGTTGCCCATGTGTATGATCGTACTAAAAACACCAACTAAAAAAAGTACCGGTATGTTCTCTACCTGGTCAGATGTAAATATGCGAATTATGCAAACAATATAATTATGTATGCAGATGATGCAAATGACTAACATAGATTAGGGAAAAAATAGTATAAGAATAACTTACTGTTCATTTGGCTTGGTCACGTTTTCCAAACTAGACAAAAGACACAAATTAAAAACATGTATTTCTCCTGAAACAGTAAATGGGATACTTATGACTACCCTTACCAAAAAAAAAAGTATACTTCAAGTTCATTTTATTAAGTAAACTTCAGTAAAGTTCAAGTATATTTCCCAAATATACTTTACATAGCAAGTATACTTATACCAATGCACTAATGGTATACTTATAAGTGTACTACTTTAATACTTCTTGGGACTAAATTGGCCCACTTTGTAGTATATAAAAGTATACTTTTATGTATACTTTAAGTGTAAAAGTAGTAAAGTTTGAGTACACAAATAGTTTATATTTAAGTTTTATTTTGAACTGCAACTATAGCCTACTATAAGTGAACTTATAGTGTTATGGGAAAATTCAGTATTTCTTATTTTCATTTGTTTTCAAACTGTTAATTCCATTTAATCATATGTTTCTGTGAGGTTTTCCAGCAGCTGAGGGGGGACAGGAAAGAGCAGGCCAATAAAACAGATGGGCAGGAAGATAGTGAAATACCTGAGCACGAGAAAGAGTTTGGTTAGAAGAATACAGGGTTATTTAACTAATAAAACCAGCACCAGGCCCTCTGCTCCAGGGAAGCAAGAGACAATTAGTATGTTTTTTTTTTTTTTTTTTTAAAGTGAACTTAACATCATACTTATAGTTTACTATTTATATATTTTTTGGCACTTCAAAGTATACTACTAGAGATGTAAATGCAAGTATAGGTCAAATATACTTGTACTTCTCTGTATACTTGTTAGTATAAGCCAAGTATACCTAAGTATAATTTTAAGTATATCTCTGATAAATGTATAAAAAGTAGACTGAAAGCATACTCTCTTATTCTTAGTTTAAAATTAGTATACTAATAGCACACTTGAATAAACTTCTTTTTCGTAAGGGTACTTATGACTATGATACTTACAGTACATACCTGAGGCGAAACAAAAATGCGCTAAGAGCAGCAAATGAATGTTGCATGGAGATCCGGTAAGGTGCCCTGAGGGCAGTATTAGAATGTTGCATGGAGATACGGTAAGGTGCCCTGAGAGCAGTATTAGAATGTTGCATGGAGATACGGTAAAGTGCCCTGAGAGCAGTATTAGAATGGTGCATGGAGATACGGTAAAGTGCCCTGAGAGCAGTATTAGAATGTTGCATGGAGATACGGTAAAGTGCCCTGAGGGCAGTATTAGAATGTTGCATGGAGATACAGTAAAGTGCCCTGAGAGCAGTATTAGAATGGTGCATGGAGATACGGTAAGGTGCCCTGAGAGCAGTATTAGAATGGTGCATGGAGATACGGTAAGGTGCCCTGAGAGCAGTATTAGAATGTTGCATGGAGATACGGTAAGGTGCCCTGAGGGCAGTATTAGAATGTTGCATGGAGATACGGTAAAGTGCCCTGAGAGCAGTATTAAAATGTTGCATGGAGATACGGTAAGGTGCCCTGAGGGCAGTATTAGAATGTTGCATGGAGATACGGTAAAGTGCCCTGAGAGCAGTATTAAAATGTTGCATGGAGATACGGTAAAGTGCCCTGAGAGCAGTATTAGAATGTTGCATGGAGATACGGTAAGGTGCCCTGAGAGCAGTATTAGAATGTTGCATGGAGATATGGTAAAGTGCCCTGAGAGCAGTATTAGAATGTTGCATGGAGGGTAAGTTGCCCTGAGGGCAGTATTAGAATGTTGCATGGAGGGTAAGGTGCCCTGAGGGCAGTATTAGAATGTTGCATGGAGATACGGTAAAGTGCCCTGAGGCACTATTAGAATTTATGCGGCAAAAATGTCCTTAGAGCAGCAAATGAATGTTGCACTTGAATACGACACGGTGCTCTAAGACCAGTATTAGAATATATGCATCAAAAATGCACTAAAGAGCAGCTAAGCATTTTGTTGTTTGTATAAATGCCCTGGGAGCAGCAACAATACCACAGCAAAAGTGTGCAATGACAGCAGCATAACTTGCTATAATAACGAGTAAAAGTTATAATAGAATATAAGCTAACATTAGCTATTATCCTTTCTTAGAGCTAGCTAGCTAATGTTGTGAGTTAGCTTACTTATATTAGTTAACGTAAGTTAGCTAACATTAGCTAACGTTAGTTAAATAACAGCTCGATAGAAAAACAAGCTTTACTTAAAACCCAAATACTTCATTATCTTGACATTTTAATGTAATAATCTAATATAGTTCAACATAAAACACAACATTACCTTAACTTAAAATCCAAATACTTCATTATCTTGACATTTTAATGTAATAATCTAATATAGTTCAAGTTCAACATAAAACAACATTACCTTAACAGTTACTACAACGATCTCCTTAGCGTGATGTCTCCCGCGTCCGGAGGAAAAAAATCAAATAATCCATGTCCCGCCTCCTGCTGTCATTGATTGGACAACTGAGAGAACCAATAAGATGCAATGCTGCCCTAAGAACATATTTCAATAACTAAAAGTCTAATCTGCTTACCTATCCAAACCGCCACAAAAACTTGCATGGAGCTCCAATTCCTTCACAGGAAAACTTTGCAGACAAACAGGACACTTTGCCTCTGGTGACTAAAAAGCAAGTAATGATGTAAAATAAACATTAAAAGAAGTCAGAATAATGTCAGCCCAAGCAACAAGGTAATTACCTTTTCTTCGGTAACAGGAGGTAAATCAGGTGAATCAGGAGGTAGATTAGTCAGCTAGAAATAGACAAAACATTTAACATACATTTAACATCACACATAAATACTCATGAGGTTTATTAAAACAATTTATCTTACCTCTGGTTCTGAGTCAGAAAGCGTCTCATATTCAGCAGTGTTTCAAACTATTGCAAGAATCTGTAGTGGCATAGATGTGGAGCATTTCTTACATTCTGCGTTAGGCATTTGAAAGAACTCCTGGGCATCAGATGGTAGTGGTGACAGGTCAAACTCATCTTGTAATGGATCAATGTACAACATTGTTTTCCCCCCTCCAGTTGCACTTCTAATTGTGCTCCCACAGTAGCCTTCAGACTCTGGAGGAACTAGATTTAAGCGTCTTCTACGCTGTCCACCTGAATAAATCAAAATGATGAATCCAATTCCATTAAAAGTATATATGATGTAATTGTAAGTGCAACTTTGTTAATATAGTGCCTTCTAGGAGTGTTTACAAAAGTACTTTACAAGAAATAACAGATTAAAATAAACTAACAATAGAACAAACAAAAAAAATAAAGTAAGATTGTCATACAATCTCAACTCTGCAAATGATCTTTTCATTATGTTTAAAACAGAAACAAATACTGTCTGTGCCAATCTATTGAAATGTACAAAAACTAATGACATGACATTCACAAAACTATCTGCACTGTGTGATAATGTAAAACTAGTTCCCGTTGTGTTAGTTTACAGGTCATACCAGTTGCTTTGTAGAGAAGCCAGGCTCCAGATGCTGAGTTCACTTTTGGGTACGCATCACTGAACAAGCTAGAGACCTAAAATCCACATTTAACTCAAGATCAGAAATAATGCTTACAAAGGTTTTTAGTTGTTGATACCTAAGGAAGGCATAGCTGTTTAATAAAGGAATGGTGTGTAAGTATACATCGCCTCTGAATGTGTCAAGTCATCAGGCATAGTAAGATTCCGTTTTCCCAAGCCAGCTTGTAAAAGCTGCACCTCATCAGCTGGTGAAGGGGCCGTGTCTGAACTTTTGTTTAAAAGAAACACTGAAAACACAAAGCTTTTCCATAGTTTGTTGAGCTTTGCTGGTCTACTACAGCTGGGTAGCCGTCTCTTTGAACCACGCTTAAAAAATCCAGGGAAAGAACTTCAATAGTTTGAAAATAAAAATTAGTATTGCATTATTTTTATTACATGAATGTGTTTATTGGGAACACAATGAATCTCAAAATTGCCCCTGACTACTACCACTGCTCTAATTATAAGTGCTCAAATGTGTTGTAAATACATGTTAAATACAATGTTTCTGTTTGTCATTGTCATGACTGTAGAACTGAACCCTGGCCATCTCTTGGTCCACTGTTTGACTCTGCCCGACTGCTGAACGGACTGCTGACCCGGCCTTATGCTGGTTTTCCCCAGCGACTGCTTAAGAATTTCAAGGATGTCATGTACAGCTGCAGATGCAGCGTCTGCACCAAGATTTCTGCCTTGCTGTAGAATTAAGACCAGTTTGATATCTGCACTACAATGACACAACCTTGAAAATAATAACTGTACAAAAGAGCAAACAATCAAACTACATAACATCATGACATCAGTGCATTGCAAACTTGTGAATGACAATAATAACCCGCAACGAACTGTTGCACACTGTACATGAATAAAACTTTCATCTATGTTATTCGTTTCTTCAGTAACACAAACTTACTTCAAGCTGCCTTGAAGGACAAGTGGACAACCGTGTCTCTCCTGAGAGCTCATCTTTACAGACTGAGACGATCGAAGGTCAAATATTATTTACATATTTAGTCAAGTCAAGTCAAGTCAAGTCAAGTCATCCTCATTTATATAGCGCTTTTAACAATGTTGATTGTTTCAAAGCAGCTTTACAGAGACAAACGTATAATTTAGGGTAACAGAGATTGCTTTGGCTTTATAGCGGTTCTTTAATAAAGTTATTTTCCAGCTAAAGTTAGTTTTGATTGATTCGCTTCCGTTGCAACGATCATTTGTTATTAAATTAGGGGCCGCTAAGACGACACCATTCTCTCTACATAGACTTTAAACGCGAACCTGTGAGAAACGCTGATGGCGGTCACATGCGCATTAAGAATTGGTTCTATAGTTATGTGCGTTTGAATATATGTGTGCAGGTTTGTAATTCCCTACAAGCCAAGCCTAAACAAAGTACTGGTGTTTCCTTATAATTTTTGATACAGAATTTTATTTTATTTTGTCGCTTTGGGGTAGGACCGCGAGACGAATTTTCCGGCAACGTTTTATTTGTAGAGTGGTAGTGGGATCCTCCATAGGGAGAGACTAGTTGGCACTTCAGCACTGCGTTGTCATCGGTCCAGGCGAAGGTCCTTCGTCAGATCTGGATACGGCCTGGATCCGGCAGCCTGCGGGAAAACCTCGGGATAAACAAAGACACTAAAATTAGCGTAGATGCCATTCTTCTTATGATGTAACGAGTACATCAGGATTTATGGGAAGTGTTCCCAGGTCCAGCTGACCTAATCTATGCAGCCTAACATTGGATTATAGAAGTCTATAATGTATTCTGTGAATGCTAGGTCAAAGAGATGTGTCTTTAGTCTAGCTTTGAACTGACAGAGTGTGTCTGCTTCCCGGACAATGGTAGGAAGACTGTTCCAGAGTTTTGGTGCTAAATAGGAAAAGGATCTACCGCCAGCAGCCGATTTTGATATTCTAGGTATTATTAACTGTTAACTGGCCGGAATTTTGAGATCGCAATAGACGTGACGGACTATAATGCGTTAAGAGCTCGCTCAAGCACTGCGGAGCTAAACCATTCAGTGGTTTGTAAGTAATCAGCAATATTTTAAAATTTATACCATGTTTAATAGGGAGCCAAAGCAGTGTTGACAGAACTGGGCTAATATGGTCATACTTCCTAATTTTGTGAATTGGTAAGTTTCGTCGGGGCGTGAAGAAATATAGAGCTGAGTATCATCGGCATAACAGTGAAAACTAATGCCATGCTTCCTAATGATATCTCCTAATGGTAGCATGTACAGAGGGAACAGCAGCGGTCCTAGTACTGAGCCTTGTGGTACGCCATACTGAACTTGTGATCGATGAGACATCTCTTCATTTACTGCTACAAACTGATAACGGTCAGATTGGTATGATTTAAACCATGCTAGTGCAATTCCACTAATGCCAACATCATTTTCGAGTCTATTTAAAAGAATGTTGTGGTCGATAGTGTGAAATGCAGCACTAAGATCGAGTAACACTAATAGATAGACACAACCACGATCGGATGATAAGAGCAAATCATTTATGACTCTAATGAGAGCTGTTTCGGTACTATGGTACGGTCTAAATCCTGACTGGAAATCCTCGCAGATATCATTTCTTTCTAAAAAGGAACATAGTTGTGAGAATACTGCCTTTTCTAGTATCTTTGACAGAAAAGGTAGATTCGAGATCGGCCTGTAATTGAATAATTCTGTAGGATCAAGTTTCGTTTTTTTAACAAGCGGTTTAATCATAGCCAGCTTAAAAGTTTTCGGTACATATCCTTGGGACAAAGACGAATTAATGATATTAAGGAGAGGATCTGTGACCTCTGGAAGCATCTCTTTCAGTAGCTTAGTCGGCATAGGGTCTAACATACATGTTGTCGATTTAGATGATTTAACGAGTTTAGTAAATTCTTCCTCTCCTATAGCAACGAATGAATACAAATTTTCTTCAAGGAGACTACAATGCACTGTCTGATGCGATACTGTAGTAGACGGTTGCATAGTTATAATTTACTCCCTGATATTATCAATCTTGTTAGTAAAGAAGTTCATAAAGTCATTACTGCTGTGTTGCTTGGGAACGTCTGGGGTTGAGGATTTTTTTTTCGTTAGTTTAGCCACTGTTTCAAATAAATACCTAGGGTTTTGTTTATTTTCTTCTAATAGGGTTGAAAAATAAGCAGATCTAGCAGATTTTAAGGCCTCTCTGTATGCAATTGAGGGCCAATAAATTTGAGAGCAAGTTTATTACAATCGGTACGGAGAGGAATGTTTTGAGTAGAAAGCCACATTTTTTTACCAACGGCGTATTCGGGAAGCCTTGACCGGTGGCAATCGGCCTGGGCCCGAGTGCGCGCTCGCACCCAGAGGAGAACCAATCTGGCCTTCCTCCAGGTGTGACGGCACCTCTGGACGAAAGCGTGAGCGGAGGAAACCGCATCATCGGACTCCAGACTATGAAAAACTGGGATTCATAAATTTTGGGGCATCTCGCCCGGGGGGCGGGGTTACGTCCTGCGTCACATCTCTCATGCGGGTTCTCGTCGACCAGGGTCAGCGCGCACCAGCGGGGACCCGTCAAAGATTCTATAGTTTTTCCAACCGTCACCGCACTCCCGAGTGCGAAGAGCTCTCAATGTTGTATATGCTTTCTTATGCTCGCGCTGACAAAAAGCTAATGTGTTTTCCCCCTGTGGCTCAGTGGCAGAATCTTAGGCTTTCGCGCTTGAGACCTGTGTTCGATCCCGGCTCTCGCGACAGATATAAATTTATGCTGTTTGCTTCGGGCTCGACTTGAAAAAGGTCAAGTCGGTTAAGGTTAAGGGAAATTTTGACAAATGCTGTATATATTCCCCTATGTTGAAAACATTGCATTACAAAAAAAAAAAAAAAAACATACACACCATACACAAACAATTAACACACCATGCACACCATGAAATATATTTTTTAATTGACTTGATAACGGGTTAAGGTTAACAACGACTTTTTTTTTTACTGTGTATTTGTATTTGATTGAACTATTTCACTACCTGCATGAATGGGCTGTCCTGACTTATTGATTAATTTATTAATTAAATGTTCTATTTATTGTGTATTGACATGACTAAAATATTGCATTAAGGCCTGTTTCTATTTCAGAATTCCACCTGTAATAGCAGTATTGAGTCTAATTAGTCGTTACTGCTTGAATCACCTAAAGAAGAAACATGAACTGGTTAACTGGAGTTTACTGTAAGTTTACTTTTCTTTTCTGCAATACAATAAGTAGGCCTAACTTTATCAAGGTAAAAGTTTCCCAGACGTAGGTCTAGGAGTGGAGAGAAGAGTGACAAAATCACGGTAGGACTGTGCAAACAAAGTAGGCTAGCTGTCTAGCATTGCCATGTCAGTGTATTGATTCATTGTCCCTTCATAGTTTGTAAGAGACATTTCAGGTTGGATGTATTTAATAAACTGAGCGAAGCCTATTCATCTGTTAATATGAAACGCGACTTGGCCATTGTAATTAAGGCTACAGCACATCTTGTACAACTTAAACCCTTGGTAGCTAGGTAACGATAAACAAACTGAAAGACCGCAATTCCTGATTTCGCTTTCGTTCACTAAACAAAGACTATGGAAATTAAACATCACTTTTCCATCAAAAAACGTGTTGTAAAAAACATAATTTATTAGATTTAAGACCTAGGTTCGCTAGCTAGTTCTGTGCCTGCCTGTGTGCGCTATGGTGCACGCTGACCCTGGTCGACGAGAACCCGCATGAGAGATGTGACGCAGGACGTAACCCCGCCCCCCGGGCGAGATGCCCAAAAAAATTTACGAGTTCCATGAAAAATTGGTGGCTGGTAACCTAAATGTTGTAGCCTGACGTCGTCATACTCAGATTCTAGTCAGAATATGAGTCTGATACTGCTCCATTGGACTGTGATTAAGAGGCGTTTCAACCGAACCAGGAAAGAAAATGCCTCTGCACTCAATTGGATAGACCTACAACCAATCAGAGCAACGGAGTAAGTGACGTATGTTTTTCATTCAGGTTTCCGATCGACAAATGCCTTGATCGCGGTTCTCTGTCTTGATCGCTGTTCTCTGCCCTGGGAGGGTGAGAGGGCTGTAACAAAATCTAGCACAATATGGGACCAAGGTCTCGAAGGGATAGACAGTGGCTGAGGGAGGCCCGCCGGGGGCTGATTGGAAGTCTTACCGACAGCACAAACGGAGCAGGCCAAAACAAAACTACGAATGTCACGAGCCATAGATGGCCATCAGAACCACTGCTTAACTAGAAAAATAGTACAATTAACTCCTGGATGACAAGCAATCTTGGAACAGTGACCCCAGCGGATGATGTCGGACCACAAATAAACGAGTAGGTGGGCAGCCGGACGGAGGTGTTACCCCTTGTTATTACATGGCTTGGTTGAATTCCAATGTAGAATGCGGTGTGTTATTTCTTGATAATAGACCGCTGCGAAGTATAACACACCGTTGCCATGAAAAACAGAGTGTTGCTATGGACGCGGAACAGACTATTTTCTTTAGCGGAAGCAATATAATCGTTTTTAAATCAATAAACTCATTTTTAAATCAATATTTTGTGTCAAATTATTTATTTATTTTGTAGGTAGCCATTTAATAAGCGGGATAATGTATAGCGAGGTGGTTGTTATAGCTAATAACAACCCCTTCAGGCTGATTCAAGACCTTCAGCCTGTCGGAGTTGTTATTCGCTATAACAACCGCCTCGCTATACATTATCCCTTACTTAAGGCATTGCGAACCTTCGATTCAATCTCCCATGTGACCGCAGAAATAACCAGTTTCTCTGGCACAATGGAATCAGGAGAGGATGGACATTCAGAACGATCAGAAATGCGAGACAAGGCATTGGGCTTGATGTTTTTAGAGCCCGACAGTACGAGATAGAAAAATCAAATTGACCGAAAAAAAGTGCCCACCGAGCCTGCCTAGAGTTCAAACGTTTATTGGATCTAATGTACTCTAGATTCTTGTGATCAGTCCAGACGATGAAAGGAACCCCCGAGCCTTCCAAACAATTATGCCACTCCTCCAATGCCAGCTTGACAGCCAACAGCTCTCTGTTACCAATATCGTAGTTACGTTCTGCGAGTGACAAACGATGGGAATAAACCGTGCAAGGGTGCATCTTGCGGTCCGTGGAGGAATGCTGTGAAAGAACCGCACTGGCCCCCACCTAAGAAACTGACACAAGGGATCAGGGGTCACAAGAATAGGAGCCGAAACAAAGCGACTTTTCAGGTTGGAAAATGCAGTTGGCTGTAATTACGAATGAAATGTCAGTAAAAATCGGCAAAGATATTCGAAATGCCCCCTGGGGGTATTAAAGGCAGTCTTCCACTCATCCCCCTCCCTGATGCGGACCAAATGATAGGCGTTACGGAGATCCAACTTCGTGAAAAAGAAAGCCCCCTGCAAATGCTCGAAGGCCGAAGACATCAACGGCAAAGGATACGTGTTTTTTGCTATGATGTTATTCAACCCCCGATAGTCAATGCAAGGTTGCAGACACCCATCCTTCTTATCCACGAAGAAGAATCCTGCGCCAGCAGGCGAGGAAGAAGGGCGGATGATCTTGGCTGCAAGGGAATCAGAAATATATTTCTCCATGGCCTCCCTTTCAAGGTCAAGGTCAAGGTCACTTTTATTTATATAGCACCTTAAAACAGCATTTCTGCTGACCAAGGTGCTTCACAGAAACATAAAAAAAAAAAAAAAAAAACCACACAAAAAAAAAAGTCGTACAAATTACATAGTAAAAAATTTAACTCACTAAGGCTACATATCCACGATTATGAATAGGCCTGAGAGAAAAGATGCGTTTTCAGTGCTGACTTGAATACATGTAAAGAGGAAGATAACCTGACAGATTGAGGTAACGAATTCCACAGTCTAGGACCAAGAACAGAGAACGCTCTGTCGCCTTTAGATTTCAGGCGAGAGTGCGGGATAGTTAATAATCTCTCAGATGATGATCTAAGAGATCTTCGAGGAGAGTACCGACAAATAAGGTCTGAAATATAAACTGGAGCAAGACCATGCAAAGCTTTAAACACAAAAGTCAAAACCTTATACTCAATTCTCTATTTGACCGGTAGCCAATGTAAATGCAATAGAATAGGGGTGATATGCTCAAACTTTTTCTTCCCCATTAAGAAGCGGGCTGCAGCATTCTGTACCAGTTGCAGACGCATTAATGAAAACTGGTTGATACCAGCATACAAGGCGTTACAGTAATCCAGCCTTGTTGAGATGAAGGCATGAATTACTGTCTCTAGGTCACCAAAAGATAAAATAGATTTCAATTTCCGTAAGCCTCTAAGCTGGAAGAAACTGCCTCTGACAACAGAGTTTATTTGCTTGTCAAATTTTAATTTTTCTCTTCTTTTCATTTAACTGAAGAAAATTTTCACCCATCCAACTTTTGATATTTACACAGGCTAATAAATCCGATAAAGACTTAGAACCAGGCTTTATTGACATGTACAACTGGGTATCATCCGCATAAATATGATAAGGAACCTGATGAGATTCAAAGATGTAACGAAGGGGGAGCATATATAAAGAAAATAAAATCGGTCCCAAAATGGAGCCTTGCGGTACTCCACCCGTGACAGGAACAGGTGATGAATGAGACTGACCTATCTCCACAGAGAAACTTCTCTCTGAGAAATAGGATCCAAACCACTCTACAGCTGAATCACAGATTCCAGCCTCAGTTTTTAACCTGTTTAAAAGAATGCAGTGATCCACTGTATCAAAAGCTGCACTTAAATCCAACAATACCAGAACTGCACAGTTTCCAGAATCCACAAATAACAACAGGTCGTTTATCACTCTCAACAAGGCTGATTCAGTGCTATGCTTGGATCTAAACCCAGACTGAAACGGATCAAGTATATTATTCTCAATTAAGTAAGGGGATAACTGGTTTAAAACAGCTTTCTCCAATACTTTCGATAAGAACGGCAGTTTTGAAATGGGTCTACAGTTTTTTAGATCAGATGGATCCAAATTTGCCTTTTTGAGCAGTGGATGAACTACTGCATGTTTAAAACAAGATGGAACGGAGCTCGTCTGTAAAGAACTGTTTTTGACAGAAATAATATTTGGTGCAACTGAGTCCAGGACTTCCTTTAACAATGTAGTTGGTATAACGTCAAGTGAACAAGTGGTCGATCTTAAACTGGACACTATATTCGATAGTTCCGCATGTGAGATTGGATGGAAGTGAGAAAATTTAGCTCTATTCAAAGGCAGACGCCAGACCTTCTGGGATGGATTCGGTACAATCTGGGATTTGATGCAAAGGATTTTGTTTATGAAGAAGCTGCAAAAGTTCTCACACAACTCTGGGCTCTGAGCAACACCAATCTCAGTAGAAGAATTTAATACTGAATTTATGGTAGCGAACAAAAACTTTGGACAGTGAGAATTTTGAGAAATCAAGTTAGAAAAATATTTAGACCTTTGCAAAGCGGCCTCCTCTTGAAATTTAACTAAGGAATGTTGCAATAACTGATAAGAGATTTGTAATTTGTCCTTCCTCCATTTTCTTTCTGCCCTTCTACACTCCTTCCTTAAAGAACGAACTTTGTTCATCCAAGGCTGTTTTTTAGGTTTTCGTATCCTGACTTTACGGGGAGCGATTTCATTCAAAATCCCAGTACATGATGTATTAAAACTAAGCACCAAGTCATCAACATCCGGATACTGTGTAGTGACACCAACAGGGAGTTCTGTGAACGCCTCCATAAACTGTGCAGCAGTAGAATGATTAATAACTCTAGACAGGTAAGTGGAGGACTTGTGTTCAGATTTTAAAGTAGGGATAGAACAATCAAATAATATTGGCAGATGATCAGATAGACCAGCATCACGAATGTCAATGTTTGTTATAGAAAAGCCTGAAGTCATAACAAGGTCAAGCGTGTGACCCTGCATATGTGTAGGATCGGAAATATATTGTGCTAAATTAAAAGAATCTAAAAGTTGAGTAAACTCTCTTACAATTGGCTTTTGTGGGCAACAAACATGTACATTGAAATCGCCTAGCAGCAAAACATCATCAGCTTTTGTGGCCAAAAAATATAGAAAATCAGAGAACTCTTTTAAAAAATCCTTATTGGATTTTGGTGCTCTGTAAATTAGGGCACAAAGCACAGGTTTCGGTAAATCCACTTTACACACTAAAGCCTCAAAACTGGTATAGGAGTCTATAGTGAGAGGCTTACATGAAAACAAGTTCCTAAAAATCACAGCGACCCCCCACCACGACTAAAAGTTCTAGGGCGGCTGAGATATTTACAGTTTGTAGGACAGAGTTCAGATAAAGAAGTTCGATCATCTGGAGTGAGCCATGTTTCAGTAATGAAAAGAAAATCCAAGTTATTTGATGAGAAAAAGTCATTCAACAGAAAAGTTTTGTTTGTAACAGATCTAGTGTTTATCAAAGCCATTTTAAGTGGCGTCATGTTTTCTCCCAATAAAGAGGATTTATGTAGTGAGGTTTTTGGTATGAGTCGGAGGGAGTCAAAATTCACACCACGCTGTAATTTTTCCCAGCTCGGGACATACCTCTTTGTAGACCATACAACAGGTATCTGCCGAGAATTTGCAGTGGAAGCTGGATAACTTGACCGGGAGCCCCGGTGAACATATCTCAGACGTCGAATGATCCCCAACTCAACGCACCGTGAATAAGTGCTTGGCGTCAGATGAGACTCAGATCGACCATTCAAATGCTTGAGTTCTAATGCAGTGTAGTTGACTAACACACCGCTACAAGCCGGTGGTGAAGACATTTCAAGGGGGTAACGTAAAACAAAATTAAAATGTAAAAAATTAAAAAAAAAACAGAGAGTAGCGGCAGACATACACGCACAGCGTACACTCTCTGGAAGTAACACACAAAGTGTTCTTTCAGGAGCAGAAAGCGAGTATAACCTGCCTTTAGGCGGAGTAGTACCTGGCAATAGCTCTATAGCACAGTCAAAAGGACGATGCGGAGGAAGAGAAGCTGCTCGAGACTTGCTGAACACTTCCTTCAGGTCCAGGTACTCCTTGGGCACGTTTGGCAGGTCCACGGGTTTCTCCTGTAACACAGAACATGACACAGAAGAACAAGCAGACACCAAACAAGACACATGGCAATAACTGCTCCAGGAGAAAACTGTGTACTGTTGCCAATTAATGTGAGGGTTAATACGGGAAAGCCAAGGGTGACCAAGAACCTTGGGAACCAGAGGTAAGTCAATTAAAATGAAGAGGATCTCTTCACTGTGTTTACCAAAAGTGATGAGTTTGATAGGACCAGTTTCCCGGGTGACCGTGGTAGAGTTTGACCGCAGAGTGCATGGACAGATATGGGCTGAGGTAGCGTAACCTCAAGAACTTTAAGTCTTAAGGCAAATGTAGCATCAAGAAAGTTACCCTCAGCTCCAGAGTCCAATAAGGCCTTACAGATGTGAAACATGGTGGCCCTGACCGGGAGGAGAGTAGCCGAAGAGGGAAACACCACGGGCTCTAGCTTTTACGGGACAGTTGGAAACAAAGTGTCCAGCCGTCCCATAGTACAGGCAAAGTCCATTGCTTCTACGATGATCCTTCTCCTCCCTGGTCAGCCAGGTTTTGCCCACCTGAATGGGTTCCGGATCTAGAGCGGGACTGACTGTAAAGCTGGAAGACGGCACCTCAGAACAAAAAAGCTGACGTGTGCGCTGATCATGCCGTTGCAAATGATTATCCACTCGAATCGCCAACTCGATCAACCCATCCAAATTTGTGGGTAAGTCCAAAGCATATATTTCCCTATGGATACGGTCAGCCAACCCACGCAGGAATTTATCCCACTGTGCCTCCTCGTTCCATTTGCTCTGTGCTGCCTGTGTGCGAAAGTCAATAGAATAGTTGGTAACCGAGCGGTTGCCTTGTAAATCCGCCAACTCTCGGGCCGCCTTGAATTGAAATGGCAAAGTTGAAATGTCGTGGGTGCCGATGAAGATCCTCAGCAGTGCAGGGACTACAATGGGCAATTGATGAAATGAATCCAAGGCAGAAGTCCAGTGAAAAATATCCAAACACGGCTGGTAGAATTAAAAAAAAAACAGGAAGGAACTGGAGTGCAGGATACAGGAGACACTGAACAAAGAACAGGCTGTGAGCAAAACAATGATCCGACAAGGAACAAACACAGACACAATATATAGCTAGGCTGAAGCTGATTGCTAATCAGTGATCATGGTTGTCCAGCAACACAGGTGAACACACACACTCACAACAGACAAGGAAGAATCCACATACTTGCAACTGTGACAGTGTGACATGGCAGAGGCTAAACAGAAACACCTCCAAACTCCTTCACGAGCATCAAAAAGATCTTAATCAACTCAACGTCCCTCCCACGGCAGGCCAAAGGCCAGATGGCATGGATGGACATTTGAGAGATGGACAAATATACATATACAAACATTCTTTCCATTTAACTCATAATACAATCCATTCCAGAATGTAAATGATATATTCCTGTGTCTATGTATGTTCCCCAACCTTATATTAGCCTAGTTATGACTTTCTAGTTGTGTTAGTTAAACTCTAAGTGCTTATATTCAAGTGTAAGGACATATCTCTATTTTTGTATCTTCCAGACATATCTTTCTTGGTACCGAATTAAACCTCTCGGCTTGCCTCAGCTAAATATAAATAGTAGGTTACGATAAAATGTATTATACTATGTTTGCCATCCTTTGGAGTAAAAATGACCACTTCTGACACCATCATAAAACATTCAAATTAGGCTGACAGAAGGAGACAAAGAAACTCTCTCCCGCTAAAAGTTAGACAACTACTATTGGTCATCTCACCCAAAATAGGTGTGGACTAAGTTTTCCTTAAAGGATGATGACATTGGCTCATCGCTATCTTAGTCTTATCTCTAGCCTTTTGCTTTTTGTCTTAGTCTTATCTCTAGTCTCCGGCTTGCCTTGTTTTAGTCTTTCTTCCGTGCTCATTCTTTTCTGTCTCCGGGTGAAACGGACTTACCCTGATTTTCCGGCAACTTTGCTTTGAACCTTTGAAACTTCCCGCAAACGACACACTCTCCAGAAGAACCGGAAGAACGTGTCAATCTCACAGACACCACGAGGATCTACACACACACACACACTCGCTTTCATGCTCAGCACCAAAGATCAATGCGAGTATTATTTCTATTGATATTTAGATGTGTTTAAGATTGTTTGCACCTGCTTTAAGGTGATTTGATTCTTTGCTGGCTCTCAAAGGTTTACTGTTCGTGATATTTGCCATTCTGTGATCTGCTCTCTCTTTCTTTCTTTACTTTTCATTATTCTGTTTATATGCATTCTTTAAGTGTAGTCATGTGTATTTGTTGTGTCGTTTATTAAAACCCATATGCTTGATTATCTCTGTTTGCTGCTCACCTAACAAAGTCTCTTAAATGTGTGATCTTAAGCTACAGGCTTTTATATCGTTGATTACTTTATAGTAATCTAATAGAACAGGAAAGTTCTTATTCATGACCAGAAGAATAACCTTTCTTGAGAGTTTATAAGAAGATCGTACTGTCGGTTCGGTGGATGAACAGATTATTCGATGTGAAATTAATTCTGTTAACCCTCTGAGGTCTGAGCTGTTTTCTGGGCCCTGGAGGTGTTCTGACATGCTCTGACATTTCTGGTTATTTCTGTTACTTGTGACATTTTCATGGCTAAAGTCTAATTACACTGTATTCAGCACAAACTCTGCTACAATAATGTATCAGCAGCATGTATGTAAAAGTTTGTAGTTTTGAGATAATGACATTTATGCGTGGTTTGTGAAAATACAAAAAAAAATTCTCACTGAAATAAGGCCATGAAACCCATATTGATTATTTCTTCACAAAACTTTTGAAACTATGTGAATATCACCCTGACTGCTCATTCAGATAAGACAATATATTGATTTAAAAATTTTACGACGTGTTTTGTGTGAAAAAGCTCTATGCGGGAGCTCATTAATATGTAAGCTCTTCACACCTGAGAAAGACAAAGAACCTCCCCTAACGGCCCTATTAGGAGCTATCAGGCCCTGTCATTCTGAGCAACCTTGCACAATACTGTAAATGAGGAGATTTAAAAAAGAATGGCTTTTAAATTGTTTGGGTTTATTTACAACACAACATAATCCAAAGATACATAACAAATGCCAAAAAAGCACTTCAAAGACAGAGACCTTTGTGCCATTCCTAAAAACATTGTACATCCCTTTCATTTCCAAGATTTTCACTTTACCGTGTTCACGTACAGAGACTCATGTGAATGTTGAAGTCCTCAGTGGCATCTGGGCCCTGAAAAAAAAAGTGAACATACTGATATCAAGAGAAAGGCCTGCACGATTTTGGAAATAAATATTAGATTTTTCTGGTTAAAATTGCTTTTTAAAATTCCTTTTTAAAATTCACAGAATACACACACACACACACACACAAATGTTTCCAACAATATATAATATAATGAACACCATGTTTGTTGTGCCTTGTAGGCATAAGGTATATGCGCAGTGCTGGATAAAATAATAATAACAATAAATAACCTATAGCAGTATAAATCTTCCAAAAGATTTAAGTAACAACTAAGCTAGAGAAAAATATATTGATTATCATGTTACTTCAAATGTTTCCATCCGTTATAATGATATGAAATGAGATAATAATAAAAACATGAAGCCGTTTGGTGCGTTTTGCTTTCATCCAAAATATGATACAGTACATTCAAACGCGATCGCGCAGCAAAATAATAAACATTCAAACGCGATCGCGCTCAAATATAAAACATTATGGTTACCATATACATATCTACGTTTGAGCAGATATCCACAAACACAGTAACAGTAAACACGGGTCTAAATATTATAATATTCCCCATATATCTAGCAACAGTTCAACTGCAACGTGACATTTATGCAACAATAACAAACTAATATGTAAGAATTTCTTACCTTACATCTTTCTTGTCTTCAAATCGCGTTCCTCTTCTTCTGAGGTAGCCTAAATCCAATGTAAGCTCAGGCACGTCTTTCAAACTTTACGAAAAGTGAAGTGAAGTGTTTTGTTGCTGAGGTAATGAGGGCGTTTGCGTTCCATGTGGAGATTTGCATGTGAATATCTTTTGCGCGAGAGGGCGTGGCCAAATTAACTGTAATGAGCAAGCGTTTGAGAAGCTGGACATCTTGTTGGTTTTATACAAATTACTTAAACAGAGAATATTTGTTTTCGTTTTGAATCCGATCATTTAAAAGTACACACTTAAAATGTTTATAAAGGTATATGGCTCATAAATGTGTGACAAGTATTCGCTGAGTTTTGTTTCAGTTTATAGACGTGCTCAAGAAAAAAAAGTTCACCGCGACGGAGAGGCAGAACGCACACCCTGTTTATTTTCTTTACTTTACAAAAGCACAATGTTTTGATTTGATTGTAAGTGGACACGTACAAAAGGAGAAATATCACAGATTCTTTTTTTATATTTCTTTTTTCTGTATGACCATAAATGACGGAGTAATTTAAGTTTATAGTGCTACAATGTGGAGAAAATCCAGCAAAACGCGCCCGCGCGTTTGTCGACCTCAGAGGGTTAAAGGTTATTCTGAAAACTGATTGTCACGGTTCATAAATCCTATGCCTCTTTCTTGTCTCGTGTTTCTGTTGTTGTGTGTGTGTGTGTGCTGATTGTGTGGGCGTGCCGGCTGATTAACGCTTATCAGCGATCAAGCTCATCACTCCCGTCACCAGCTGAAGCTCATCTCATCACCTATATATACTCACTCATTTCTCATCTCCTTTGTCAGATCGTTGTTTGTGAGTTCCGGTTGTGTGAGTTCCCTGCGCCACTAACCTGTTTCTCTCTGGACTGTGTCAATCATCATTTCTGTTACTCAATAAAGAGAGAGAGTTTTACTTGCAAACTGCTTCCGTGTTTCCATCATGACAGAACGATCTGACCCATCAATGGAAGCAGCGAGTAGCTCCACCAGATCGCTGGAAGAATTTGTGAACAGCAGCATACTTCGAATGGACTCCCAGGAGAAGAACCTCAACGATGCGCTGTTCAGGCTCTAGTGGCGCAGGTGTCTGAGCTCACCCAACAGCTTCAACATCTGCGAGCTCCCACTGCGCCCCCACACCGCCGGTTCCCCCACCACCACCAGAGAACCCCTCCCAGTCGGAGCCCCGCCTACCAGTTCCCGAGTCATATGCAGGTGAACCCAACTTCTGTCGAGCTTTCTTAACACGATGCTTCATGCACTTTTCTCTTCAACCCAGAACATTCAATAACGAGCGAGCCAAGGTCGCCTTTGTGTTGACGCTACTGATTGGGAGAGCGGCACTCTGGGGAACAGCGGTGTGGGAGAATCAAGATCCATGCTGTGCCTCGTTCCAGGATCTCTCCGCCGAAATGAAACGGGTGTTCGATCGGGCCGTCGCTGGAAGAGAAGCAGCAAGGATGCTGGCCGATTTGTGACAGGGAGAGAGGTCCGTTTCTGACTTTTCAATCGAGTTTCGGACCCTAGCGGCGGAGAGTCAATGGAACGAGGAGGCGCAGTGGGATATGTTCCTGCATGGGCTGGCTGACCGCGTCCAGAAGGAGATCTATGCGATGGACCTTCCCACTTCGCTCAATGACCTGATCGTGTTGGCATTAAGAGTGGACGCACGGTTATCACGAATGGATCGACGCACTCTGCCCAGTCGTCCCACAGGAGGGTTCGAGGGCCAACGGTTCGGAGGCGGGGACGCGGTCAGCCCTGTCTACGATCACGAGCCCATGCAGGTGGGGCAAGCTCGGCTTTCCCGGGAGGAGAAGGAAAGGCGGAGATCCCAGGGCCTCTGCATGTACTGTGGAGGAGCGGGGCACTTTGCCTATAACTGTCCGTTAAAGGCCCAGCCTGATAGTAAGTATGAGGCTACTATCGAGTGGGATCTCCGCCGAGAAGTCCTCATCCACATCTACTCTCCTTTCGGTAATACTGAGATGGTCAACTCACCTTTACGACTGTCAAGCACTTCTGGATTCTGGGGCAGGTAATTTCATGGATCACTCATTTGCACGTAAACTCCAAGTTCCCCTCAGACCTCTCACACACAAGATCGCAGTACACGCTCTCAACGGCCAGGAACTTCCCACCATCTCATTCATCACGGAAGACATCACCCTCATCACATCAGGAAATCACACAGAAACGATCTCATTTTACATTCTGGACACTCCCCTCGCACCCATCGTTCTTGGTCACCCCTGGCTCACCGGTCACAACCCTAAAGTGGACTGGCAATTGAAGTCTGTGTCGGCGTGGAGCAGTTTTTGTCATAAGTCTTGTCTAGTGTCTGCCTGTCCGTCTGTTTCTGTCCCTGTGTTTCAGGAGGAGGCAGTGGATTTATCTAACGTGCCCGCGGAGTACCTGGACCTGAAGGAGGTGTTCAGTAAGTCTCGGGCTGCTTCTCTTCCCCCGCATCGTCCCTATGACTGTGCCATAGAGTTACTGCCAGGTACGTCTCCGCCTAAGGGCAAGTTATATTCACTCTCTGCTCCAGAGAGGGAGGCTATGGAGAAATATATTTCTGATTCTCTAGCAACGGGGTTCATCCGTCTTTCCTCTTCACCAGCAGGGGCGGGGTTCTTTTTTGTGGGGAAGAAGGACGGGTCTCTTCGACCTTGTATTGAATACCGGGGGCTGTACAGCATCACGGTAAAGAATACTTATCCTTTGCTGTTGATGTCTTCAGCCTTCGAGAGGTTGCAGGGAGCCTCTATCTTCACAAAATTGGATTTACGTAATGCTTATCATTTGGTCCGCATCAGGGAGGGGGATGAATTGAAGGACTAATACTAGTACACCCCCAGGGGGCACTTTGAATACTTGGTCATGCCCTTCGGGCTGTCCAACTCCCCAGCGGTCTTCCAAGCACTTGTCAACGACGTGTTGCGAGACATGGTCGACCAGTTCATATATGTCTACCTGGACGACATACTGATTTTTTCTTCGTCTCTCCAGGAACATGTGCAGCACGTCCGACAAGTGCTCCACAGGTTGCTAGAGAATGGGCTTTTTGTCAAGGCGGAGAAATGCGATTTTCATGCACAGTCTGTTCCTTTTTTAGGTTACATCATGTCGGTTGAGGGAATGCATATGGATCCTGAGAAGATCAAGGCTGTGGTAGAATGGCCAAGCCCAGATTCCCGTAAGGCCCTACAGAGGTTTCTGGGATTCGACAATTTCTACCGCCGTTTCATTCGCAATTTCAGCCAACTAGCCGCACCTCTGACCACCTTGACCTCCCCTAGAACGACGTTCAGGTGGTCAGCCGCAGCCGAGGCTGCGTTTGCCAAACTTAAGTGTTGCTTCATTTCAGCCCCCATCCTGATAACCCCTGATCCATCACGACAGTTCGTGGTGGAGGTCGATGCGTCAGAGGGGTGGGTAGGCGCAGTATTATCCCAGCGTTCTCCTTCAGACAATAAGATGCATCCTTGCGCGTTTTTATCTCATCGTTTATCCCCTGCTGAGCGCAATTATGACATTGGCAACAGAGAGTTGTTGGCAGTCAAGTTAGCATTGGAGGAATGGCGCCACTGGTTAGAAGGGTCGGGGTACCTTTTATCGTCTGGACCGATCACAAGAACTTGGAATATATTCGGACGGCTAAAAGACTAAACTCCAGGCAGGCTCGGTGGGCTCTTTTTTTCGGTCGTTTTGATTTCACTCTCTCGTACCGCCCGGGTTCCAAGAACATCAAACCCGATTCTTTTTTGCGTATTTTTGACCGTTCCGAACGCCCGTCTACTCCCGAGTGCATTTTACCAGAGACTCTATTCATCTCTACACTCACATGGGAGATCAAATCGAAGGTCAAGAAGGCCTTAGAAGGGGTAACGCCTCCAGCCCGTTGTCCACCGAATCGTTTATTTGTGCCTGAGAGTTTACGGTACAGCGTTATTCAGTGGGGACATTGTTCCAATGTGGCTTGCCATCCAGGAGTTAATCGCACTAAATTTTTGGTCAAGCAACGATTCTGGTGGCCTCTCATGGCTTGTGATGTTCACAATTTTGTCTTGGCTTGCTCAGTTTGTGCCACGGGTAAGACTTCCAATCGTCCTCCAGATGGGTTACTTCAACCGCTGCCGGTGCCTTCGAGACCCTGGTCCCATATCGCTCTAGATTTTATCACCGCCCTCCCACCCTCCCAGGGTCACACGGTAGTTTTGACCATGGTGGACCGGTTCTCGAAGGCGGCCCATTTTGTTCCTTTGCCCAAATTACCCTCAGCCAAGGAGACAGCGTTGATAGTCGGTAACCACGTCTTTCGGCTACATGGCCTCCCGACGGACGTGGTTTCTGACAGGGGACCCCAATTTGTGTCCAAATTTTGGCGAGAGTTTTGTAAATGCCTGGGTGCGACTGTCAGTCTGTCCTCTGGGTTTCATCCCCAGAGCAATGGTCAAACTGAGCGAGCCAACCAGGATTTGGAGAGAACGTTGCGATGTTTAGTGTCCAAGAATCCTTCCTCTTGGAGTCAGCAACTGTCTATGGTGGAGTACACCCACAACACGTTGCCAGTGTCATCCAAGGGCCTATTACCGTTTGAGTGTAGTGTAGGGTACCAGCCACCAATTTTTCCTAGTCTGGAATCCGAAGTCGCGGTCCCCTCCGCCCACGCCTTCGTCCAGAGGTGTCGCCGCACTTGGACTAGAGCCCGTGAGACTCTACTCCAAGTGGGGGCGCGCACCAAGGCCAAAGCCGATCGCCACCGGCGTAGGCCTCCCGTATACGTCGTCGGTTCCAAAGTGTGGCTTTCTACCAAGGACATTCCTCTCCGCTCCGTTTCTAATAAGCTTGCACCTAAATTTATTGGCCCGTTCTCTGTCACTAAAATCATTAGTCCGGTGACAGTCCGTCTCAATCTTCCTCCAGTGTACAGGAGGATTCAGTACTGTCAGTACTGAACAGTACTGTCACGGTTCATAAATCCTATGCCTCTTTCTTGTCTCGTGTTTCTGTTGTTGTGTGTGTGTGTGTGTGCTGATTGTGTGGGCGTGCCGGCTGATTAACGCTCATCAGCGATCAAGCTCATCACTCCCGTCACCAGCTGCAGCTCATCTCATCACCTATATATACTCACTCATTTCTCATCTCCTTTGTCAGATCGTTGTTTGTGAGTTCTGGTTGTGTTTGATCTCGTCTACGTTCCAGTCTTGTGCCTTCTTCGTTTCCTGTTCGTGTTCCTGTGGAGTTCACTCTGGATTCATCACGTCACATCATCACTTCCCATTACGGCACTCATCTGACCATCGAAGTCCCTGCGCCACTAACCTGTTTCTCTCTGGACTGTGTCAATCATCATTTCTGTTACTCAATAAAGAGAGAGAGTTTTACTTGCAAACTGCTTCCGTGTTTCCATCATGACACTGATCTAGACTATCTATTAGGGCTGTCAATCGATTAAAATTTTTAATCGCGATTAATCGCGTGATTGTCATGAGTTAACTCGCGATTAATCGCATTTAATCGCACATTTTTTATTTGTTCTAAATATACCTTAAATTTATACTTTTCAAGTTTGTAATACTCTAATCAACGTGGGCATTGATAAATATAGATGCTTTATGCAAATGTATGTTTATTATTAAAACCATAGTCAATATAGCATGAAGACGAGACATGTTTCAAAGGTCATAGATGTTTTTCAAAGAACTTGTTCATGTCTATTAGACACATGTAGAAAGAACAAAGAAATACCAGGTTCCCATTACTTCTCTTCTTTGCACTGAGCAATTTACTAACACAAAAATGTTTAGATTTTTGCATGACAGGGCAGCTCTTCTGAAAATGCTAAATGTACATTTAGCATTTATTATTACATTGTAGTTTGTCTCTCTCTGTGCCCATTTTGATGAAGCTAAATTATCAATACATTCTCAATAAAACGTATATTTTACTGTTTCTGTTGTCAAACAACGGAATGAATTTGAAATGGTGACTGAAACGCGACCAAATAAACATAACCAGCTCTCCCTTCCAAGACGTTAATCTGCACAAAAATTCTGATAATCGAGCCGTCGTCTGGTGTAATCAAATACACATAAGCTAATATCCGTGCTCTGATTTCGGCTATATTTGCAAAATTAGAGAAGCAACATAATATCTGTGTTTAACTGAATTAAAGCGCTGCTCCTCCGCGTGAGACGCAGAGAGAGAGAGAGAGAGAGCGAGAGAGAGAGAGGCGCGCGCGCGTGCTGAGAGGGCAGTACCGGCGGTACCGGTATATTCTCCGAAACTAAATAAGGTTTGGGCGCTTTGTTGAAGGGAAAAAAATCGCTAAAGGGGTCTGCAATGTCGCTAAGTTGCCAACACTGTGTATCTCCATTTCTCCATATAGGGGTTGGGTCACGGGTCAAACTAAATACGCGCTGCGTTAATCGAGCGTTAAAAAAATTAGTGCCGTTAATATGATTTTGCGTTAACGCGTTATTAACGCGCTAAATTTGACAGCCCTACTATCTATATATTCATAATTGATTATAATTCATTGTAATTATATATATAGATACAAATACATGGGCAATGTATTCCCTTTTTGGGTGATTTAAAATATGTAGGAAATAACTGATCATAACGAGTTATGATTAATTATTATTTATATATTCCCTTTTTGAGCTGATTTGCTACATCGGGCTGGCTATATTGAGATGTTTCAATAGTGGTTTAATTTCATAGCAGTGATAAACAAAATGTCAAACACACTAGCTTTAGATCTGTGTTCTTGCCTGCTCAGATGACAACCAGAACAAAACTGCTATAAATAACATACTTTTGCTCAGGTGTGTGTCTTTCTGATATAAAATTAGAAGTATTATATGCCCAGGGTTTTATCTCTAACATTACTGAACAGTTTTTTTTTTTTTTTATTATTTTAATATGACACCCTGTTGGTATAGTCACAGGAATTTTTTTTTTTCTTCATGTTTTTGATTATTTTATTGTGTTTATGATATTGCTTCAATGGTAATATAAATGCTGCACTGATGACATGAAGTGCCCTGAATGGACAGTAGGGGGAGACGATGTGCTATTGAGAGACTGTGCAGATAACGCTGAGCCGCAGAGAAAAGATTATTACAAGAGCGGCTCCGTTGTGAACAACAGCACATCTTTCACTGTCTCGTTATTTCTGTTAGGTGGGTAACTCTTGTCAAAATGGCGTTTCATTTACAGGCCTGGGTGTTTTATATGTCAACTTTAAGCTTAACAAAATGCTCCAAGAACACTGAAATCCCATGCAACTTATCATATTGTATTTAAAGTTTACAAATGCGATGTTTACTGCAGGATCTTTGGTGTTTTGTGCGACTGCCGTTTATATTCGGGGATCAAAGAGTTATTACTAATTATTTTGTCCGTTGAATGATTACAGAATTGGTTATAAATGTTTGTTATACTCATTGAACTCAAAGTGTTTATTTTGTATTACTGGAGACTAGCTCAAGTATTTAGTTCAAATGAATGGTACATTGTGTAATAACACATTCTCATGTGGTATATAAAAAACAGTGTGCTACTGTAATGTTAGTTTATGGGGACTGAGTTTAAAGGTGCTCCAAGCGATGATGGGTGACGTCACTTCTTGTTGACGTTCAAAGTATTGTCAAACAAAACGGAGGCTAGCTCAACCCTCCTCCTCCTCATCCCGTGCCCTCCCTCCCGTGCTTCCTGAAACCAAAAAAACAAAACTGGATTTACCCTGTCCAGCAGAAACAGAGCCTCCTAAGTGTCGGATTGGAAACCCTTCTGCCGGCGGAGTTCTCGCCACCTTTTGAACGCTTTTCCGTTGTAAATTCGGGACTTTGGTTTCCTTCTCCTTTTCCCTATTCTTTGTTATTTGTTCATGGGAACGTCGTCTCTTTGGTCGTGTGAGTCGGCCATATAAAAATTCTCAAGAATATACAATTTTAATATTAGTCGTTGTCTAGGACATCTCTCCTCTAGCTAACTTCCTTCTTCATGCTTCTCTCTCCTCCACCCCCCACACCCCCCTTCATGTGCACGCGCACTAACCGCAACAGCGGCTGGCAAAAACTCCCTATTGAACGAAACCAAGACTCAGCATGGTAAATTCATCCTGCTTTCACTTACAAACTGAAAGTACTCTCCATAAAATTACATACTTAACTTTCTCATGGGCTACTATTATCTACCATTTGAACATTGCTGTACAATGTACACAAAATTATAAAATATAAGATTTTACTAATAAAACAAGAATTTCTGAACATTTTTGCACTCAGTTTTTGAGCATAATACAGGAAAAGATGAAGAAATTATTGTTCATGTCACTCTGTGGTTGAACATTGTGGCAATGCCAGTGATGGGGGTTTATTAAGTGAACTTGCAGTTATCTGCAACAAACATGCAGAAGGAAACCAAGTCAATGGCATTACTTCAGCTTCATAACGGAGAATTCAGACAAGACAGGAAGGAGGAACGTGGCATCTGTCAATAAAGGAAGGATCTTCAGTTTTAGAATGGTTTCTTCAGTTTTGATGATCATGGAGAAAGATGTATTTTTCTTCTGAAGTGATATCTTCAACAAGACATACGATTCTAATGATTAACTATGCATTTATCAAAAGCAGCTTACAAACAAGGAACATTACAAGCAATTTATCATGAGCAAAAATATTTATAGTACACAATGCCAAATATAAACAAACAAAGTGTCTTTGTTCATGGTTATGTATTAGTTCCTGTAAGCGCTTGCAGAACGAGGCGTTGATGGTGTCAGCAGATTGGTTGGAGATTGGCAAACCTCATTCCACCAAAGAGGAACACAGGGTTCCCATGAGTGTTTAAAAATATCTTAAAATATCTTAAATAGGCTATAAAAAGGGGCTCTAATATTATTTAAAAAAATCTTTATTATCAATCAATTTATTATTTGCAGAATTGTGTTGATGTAGATTAATGCAGATTCACGCTGCTGCGTTTAAAGGCAGTCAGGCTAGACTTTTCTCCATTGAATTTCATTGACTGCATATGACTGCGGGAGACCACACGCAGTTTCACATTGCGCTATATAGGACAGTTCGGGGAATTATGACCTGGGAGCTCAGGGGACATGAAAATGAGTGACCAATACAAGAAAAACAACTTGGCAGTATTTCAGGAAAGTGGAGTAGAAACTGTTCACATTTTCAATTAAATTAATTTGTGTCATTTATTAACTGACATGTGGTGCTCTGAACATTTTAACAGGTTTAACTGCAGCTTTAAGACTTTGAGCAAAGCTTTTCCAGTCCCACTTACCTTAGGAAACCTTCTTCACGTTCTCTCCACACCAGCCAAATTTGCCCTCAATTCCCTGCTTTATTGAGTCATTAACATTTGACATGTTTTGTGCATGATGGCAATGTCTGGCTTGGAATGAGAGAAAACAGATGCTCCACATCACTCACAAACTCCAGTTCTGAGGTGAAGATGCAGTGAATACAATTAAAATATAACAGTGGAGTTCCTGCGCAGTTGTCCTGTAAACACTACTCGAAAGTGAAAATTTTAGATATTTTGAAGATTGTTGATTTTCAGAGAGACATTTTTCATAATATCTGTTTTTGTGTTCCAGAGAAGAAAGAAATCCATAAAAGTTTGGAACAACATGAGGGTGAGTAAATGATGAATATTAAATATTTAAATAATATTTATTTTTTTTCTCTGAATAAATTACACAAATAAGTTATTTTATTCCATTTAGCCTCCAATAATCAAAGTGGTCATAGATGTCCTACATGCAATTTTACAGTTTTCGTTTGATAAATAGGTTATTTATGTGTGTATAAAGATAAAGTTTTTATGATTTAATATAATTCTTCCATAGCTTTACTTTGTGAAAACTGGCTAAAGGAACTGGTGTTTTTCCAGTTTGATTGAAAGAAAGAAAGAAAATCTACATGATATATTTTGAGATGTATTTTGTTTGCGTTTGTTCTGGTGTAGAAATATGGTATTAATTTGATTAGTTTAGGTCTTAAAAACATATTTTATGTTAAAGTGTGCAACAACCCTCGAACAGACAGTTTGGGAAGCAACTTTGATCCCGATTGTGAAGCACAAGACGAAGAAAAACAGTGATGTGTTGCAACAATCAAATGGTTGCAAAGGGTTTACAATAAATCTCAGCTTTTTGCCATAGTCACGGTTTTGTTTTTACAGTAGTAGTTTATTCATTTATTACAAATACATGACAAATATTGACTTCACAATGAACTGGAGTTGGAAATGACTGATGCATATCTGTGTCTTTAAACATTACCTATCCACAATACTTGGATTCATTTTCATGAAAAATGTTAGTACTTTTGCATGTCTGGATGCCTGGCACTAAAAGTTTGTCAGTGACAACAAATATTCAACTCACCAACATACCATGCATCCCACACGCCTTTATAAATTAGTAAGGATCAGAGGTACTTCTGCTTCTAGCACATGACATTGATGGACATGTATGTTTATCTTAACACAAAAAGCTTTTAACAAGATCACACCTGCAAGAGGCAAGAGATCACTCCTGACACCCTTTCTTGCGCTAGCCAATCATGACATGTGAAACCTCTTGATTTGAATCAAGGTTGAGGTAATTAGGTTCTTGAAAGAGAGTGGAAGCTGTTAAAAGATGCTGTTAAAAGGTTTGATTCATCATGTAGCATATACTGCTGTTACAGCGTGCAAATCAGAAGAGTAGGAGAAGCACATCAGAACCACTGGGCGTTTGTCCTTCATATCAGCGTGTTGTCCACAGGAGCGGTGGTGGAGTCTGTCCCGAGATCCCTACAGCGGCCGGGAGACAGACGCAGGGTGTTAAACAGGGATGTCCGGAACGACTTGCAGAGGAAGAAGTAGATGAGTGGATCCAGCACTGAATTGAGGGAGGAAAGCCACAGCGTGCTCTCCTTCAGCTGGAAGAAAAGCAGCTTCTGCTGGCAGTTGAACATCTGTCCTCGTGTCTGGCTAATAGTGTATGGCACTCGGGCGAAGTGGAAGGGAACAAAGCACACGAAGAAGACGGCCAACACCAGGAACACGTTTGCTTGAATGCTGTTCTTCTTCAGCGTTCTGTGGGGAACATCCGCTCCTTGCCTTGCCTCGTGTTGAGCTCGTGTGCGGGCGTACGACTTGTAGAGCTCTTTAGAGATGAGCGTGTAACATATTATCACGGTTACAAGGTTCCCCCAGAAGATCACCTGGCACACGTGGTTGACCACCTCATGCCACTTCAGTCCCAGCTCGGTCTTGAGGTCGCTGCATTTAATGAGGCCCGAAGTTTTGGGACGGCTCGTCAGGATTACGTTGGGCAGCACAAGAGCCACCAGAGAGATCCATATGACGGCCGAGAGGATCTTTCTGTGGAGCAGGCGTGTCCGGCTGGTGCCGACAAAGGGCCACATGGTCTTTCTGCAGCGATCGATGCTGATCAGGCCGAAGAACAAGATGCTGATATACATGGTGAGGTAGAACAGCACAGATGACACGCGGCACACAAACACACGCACGCCGACAGTTGCCAAGTTTGCGTCGGCGAGGATCTTAAAGGGGAAGGTGAGGGTCATGATAATATCAGCCACGACGATGTTCTTCAGATAGATGATGAAGTGAGATTTACTGGGGATTCGGAGGAACACCCACGCTGCCAGGCCGTTGAGAGACGAGCCCAGGATGAAGAGGACGGTGTAGAGGACAGGGAACACGGTTGTCTTCAGAGCGCCCTCGCGTGAACAGGCCTCCAGAGACTGGTTCCCGCCGCTCTGGTTGGAGTAAGCGTCCGTGACGTCTGCCAGCGCCGTGGGTGTGTAATTCCTGTCACATAAAACACACACCGGCAAAATTTAGAATAGCAGACTACCATTATGTTTGTGACTAAAGAACTGCAACATAGGCCACAATTTATTTTTATTTTTTCTTCTTGACATAAGTGTATAATCAAGTGACAGATCATAGAATTATCTCTATATTAAGAGTCTGTGTACGACATTTAACCCTTGAAAACCCTGTAACACCTTTTGTGTTCCTTTTAATAATTGCTTGTAAATCAGTTATGCTATATTAATCACCAAATATTGGATTCAATCTTTTTGTCAACTTGTTTTCTTTCATTTAGGACAGGTTTGGTATTTCTTTTTGAAACTCATTGATCGTAGGCCTCATTGATCTGAGGATAAAGTTCATCTCTGTGAAAAAGAAAGCCTGTAATACTTAAAATAGTTTATTTGTGTACATGAATGTGTGTGAGTGTATTTGATTTGATAAACTTTACTGAGACCCTGTGTCCTCATATGAGGACATTACATTTTTGCCTCTTGACACAATGATAGTCAAATTTGTAAATCTTAGACATGTTGGCCACATTTAGGGACACTGCCCACACCATCTTGTGGTGATATAACAACATTACACCAATGTCAGTGAGAAGAAAATGGCTGGAAAATCAGCAAAATATCAGCAAAACACTTCCCGAAAGAAAAATGACCCAGGTAAAAAATCTATTCAAATTATATGAATGAAACAAATGTATTTATGTACAATACTGTCTCCATCATCATATGGGGATTAAAATTTGACATATTTTAGTAATAGTAGCACTCCAGGACATCAGTAAATGTGAAGTACTCGTTTGAGGACATTGGGACTATATTACGTTATTTATTCTACCATGTGGTTAGCTAAACTTGGGAATTTTTAGACAGATCGCAATAGCATTGAAAAAACAACATTTGTCTGTGTGTGTGTGTGTGTGTGTGTGTGTGTGTAAGCATGAATTATTGAGTTAACATGGAAAAACTGGTTTGCTTTAGTGCAGAAAACTGGTAAAAATCAAGAATTTCAAAATGAAGGTGAGCCAATAAGTGGCCTTCTACTGCTCCCTGCTGGCCATTACCAGTACTATTATAAAAATCAGATTTTGTCAAGTGTTTATCACTTCATTTGTACTGACACTTCACATAATTGCTAGTAAAATGGTAAATTATAGACCCACTGTCCTCGCATGAGGACATCATTTTCTGCAAAAACTACTTCCAGTACAAAAACAAATTTTAGTTATTATACTTATTAGGTCCAACTTATCCCAAATAGCAAGAACAATTATAAAATGCACACCAGGCAAGCTCTCGGGTCTCAGGAGGTTAATCCCCAGGGGGAAATTTACATGTCACAGCAGCACAAAAATACAATGAATAAATAGAAAACATACAAAAACATTCACAACAGCAACAAATTATATACTACCAAGTAAAAAGAAAATAGTCTATCATCTTGCATAACACTGGTTGTAAAATCTAATTGCGGTTGGACCTTCCTAAAACGCTCCTTGTAACAGCGGGGATGAATTAATCTATAAGCTGTAGGGACTCACAAAAGCTCGAGCTATTTCATTAAGAGGATGACAATCATGATTCATCATAAGAGAAAGTTTCCTGATCATTTTATCCTGCACTATCTCCTGTAAGGTGGGTAACTCACTCCCCACAACAGAGCCTACGTCTTTATACGTTTATTTAACTTATTTTTCTCCTTTTCCAACAGTGACAGAGTACAAGACCACAGATGAGACTACAGAGTCATAGAAGGTCTTAAATAGACATGACAAACCCCAAAATGAACACGACTTTGACCCTTCTTACAAACTTGCATCGTATTGTCAGACCAGTTGAGCTTGTTGTTCAGATATACACCCAGATACTTGTAAGTTGTTACAATCTCAACTTCTGACTCTCTTAAATGTGCTGGTGCCGCTTGCTGAGGAAGAGCTAAAATCAACCACAATTTCCTTCATCTAACTAGCGTTTAGCCTGAGACCGTTTCTCTCACACCAGTCCACAAAACTCTTTATTAGCTCCCTATATTCACTCTCATCGCGGTCCGTTATACAGCCAACTATTGCAGAATCATCAGAAAATTTCTGGAGATGACAAGATTTAGAGTTATACTGAAAATCTGATGTATAAAAAGTGAACAAAAATGGACCTAAAACGGTTCCTTGAGGGACTCCAGTGCTGCACTTCACTACCCGAGACACACAGTCCTGCGTCCTCACACACTGGGGTCTATTAGAGAGATCATCAGTTATCCAGTTCACCATACCATGATATACTCCAACATTTTCCATCTTACTTCGTAGTAATTAAGGCTGAATAGTGTTAAATGCACTAGAGAAGTCAAAGAATGTAATTCAGACTGTGCTGTCTGGGGTCTCTAAATGACTTGAGGATTTATGCAGGAGGTAAATAAGTGCATCATCTCCCCAACACCAGTTTTATAAGCAAACTGTAGTTTATCCTCCACACCACACAATACTGACTTTAAATGGTTTAATACCAGTCTCTCAAAAACCTTCATTAACTGTGCAGTTAAAGCACTTGGGCTATAGTGCGAGAACTCCATGCGGTTTGTTAACTCAGGTACGGGCACTACACATGATGTCTTCCATAAAACGGATAATTTTTCTTAACGCAAACTCAAATTAAAAATATAATAAACCACCCTGCAAATCTGATCAGCACAGGCCTTAAGAACTCTAGGATTAATACCATCCAGACCTGGAGATTTCTTCATCTTAATTCTCCTTAGCCCACTTCTTGTTCCACTGAAATCGAAAAACCAGGAACATACTCACAAATAGGAGAAAAGGATGAATCCAAATCCATAGAGTCAATTTTAGCTATAACTGTAGTAATAACTTTTCATAAAATGTGTACTTACTTTGTTTTGCCTAAGCAAGGCAGTGTAGGCATAAAACACATAATGAATGTGTAGTGAAAAAAAAAAAAAAACAATTTTCATAACTTATTCCAGTCATGTGTTTCCCCTCTGAAGCCTCCTTGAAACTCTCTGCCTCATTCACTCTCAACTCTAAATTAACTTCTGGCTCTGTCTATTGACAATAAAGAAATGTTTGAAATATGCAGATACTTCAGACTTTCTGGTTAGGCTTTTTCCAAGACAATTTACAGTTTGTCTACAAACTTTTTTATCTAATTGTAAAGTGTTACAAAATTATATATGGTGAACATCATGTACACATGTTACAACGCTGCCTGATTCAAGCAGATATATAGTGGCTGTTAATGCATGAAAATCCAAAATCAGCATTAACAATCACCATCTTTATTCTAATTTGAAGGGCTTTGATAACATATCTGTGAAAATAAAAGACATTGCGAATAAAAAAAGACTGAAAATAAGTGCACGTTTGTGCGGGTAGTGAATATTTTTAATTTCCAACAAAACTTAATAATTATTCAACAAGAGAAATAGGGAGTGTTATTCATCATTGTGCAACACACTTCGGATGCCACATGACAACTTACAGCGCTTGACTTTTTTGTGAAAAAGTAGTGAAGAGATTTTTGCCGTTTTGAACTCTTTTTATAAAATAAAAGCATTTTAAAATGATCTTCCTGGTTAAACATTAAAGCGCACTACTGTGATAAATTGTGCAGAATATTTGTAAATATTATTAAATATGGCCAAAATTACCCACAAATAATGTTTATTTTTTTTTTTTTTTTTTTTTCAAAAATGAAAGTGCATAAGCTCAAATCAAGGAGGCCTACGATCAATCAAATCCAAAAAGAAATACAAAAGCAGTCCTAATTGAAAGACAACAAGCTGTTAAAAAGACTGAATCCAATATTTGGTGATAATAGTGTATTGAGAGATTTTTAAGCAATTTTTGTAGGCTGGTCATTTTTGACGGGGAACACCACAAGTGTAACAAAATGAGGGAAAAAAATCACAAGAAATTACAAAAATTCTCAAACAAAAGTTGGAGAAGTAGTAACACCCTGGGTGAGTAAAGTCAGTGAGTTTTAGTCCAATGCAATAACGTTAATTAGCATTTTTGGGAAAAAGTATTTCTTCTCCAGGTCAAAATGATCTGAACACAACATTAAATAAAAAATTTGATAAAAGTCGATTTTTGTGTACATACATGTTTCTACATTGTACTTGTACTATTTAAAAAAAAAAGAAAATACTTGCACATAATTAAAGCTGTAATAGATTTCTGTAATTACATATATAATGATTAATGATGGTTCTTCCTATCTTCCCTTACACCGCAACCCACTCATTCCTCTAAACCTGTCCGAACCCGTTTCTCATCTCAATAGCAGCACAGTTTGCAGAGGAAAACAATGAATACATTGCAGGGGAGTGCCAGGACGATTGAAACGTGGGACGGATGAAACACTGAGATTTCTTTGAAAACCACTCACGTCATGTACGTCAATGTACAGCACGCAATGCCTACCAGACCCGCGAAAACATTTCTTCTTTACGTCGTGCCGTTTTGGAGCTAAAGCCGCAAAGCTGTTTTTGAGTGCGGTACTTTTTTTGGACTGACAAGTATGGACTGTATTTATTGTTTCATGTGCCATTGTAATGATAATACGGCAGGTGTATTGGTACTGAAACACACCCTTAAGTGTGCATTATCAGAGGTTTTTTTTTGTTTGTTGAAGGGCAAAAGAGGTTTAAATGACAGGAGGCGCTGTTCATAGCCTATACTCTTCATAGATTCATATACTGTTCCGAGACTTTCTTTTGTTTTTGTTTCTGTCCTAGTGTTTCTTTTCATGCAAATTCATTTTCAATTATGCAACACATGTTATCTCTTTAATAATCATCAATTGCCCAATCTTCAATAAATTTAATTTATCGTCTTCTGGTTGACCTCGTTTTCTTCATAATAACAGGCTATTCAACTAGCAAACACTCAATATGACTCAAGGAAGAAATGTAAGAAAATGATTTGTCTGTCTTTGTTAAAATAGCCTGTTAGAAAGATTACAAAATGCGCATAGGCTTATTGCCTATTGTTTATTGGGCAGCAGAACAAAAATGGTTAATATGAACCTTTAAATTACAATAAATTACAAAATATGTACATAGGTTACTTGTCAGGTATTGTTAACAAAAACAAGCATTAGATGAATAGTTGCTGTTTAAACTGTTATGTTTCATCCGTGTTGCAATCGTCCCGCCTGAAGCACAACTACCGCTCAAAGTCAAATTTGACTTAATCATTCTATATTTGTACCGAATAACACATGATACTAAGAGAACACAAATGTGAGTTGTTGATCACAAAAAACTATCATAGAAAACGACATTTATCTGAAAAGTGTTTCAACTGTCCCGGCTCTCCCACTTAAGATTTTTTTTCCATAGAGGTTAAAGACACCTGATATGAAGTGTGACTGATTTTTTAAATATAAATTAATTCTTTTAATGAATTATTTGAAATATAACTTTCAATATTAACATTTAAGGTAACCAATAATTATAATGAGTTCCTTTAAAAAAAAAAAAACATTTAGAGTAGTGGAGTGTGAGAGATAGATTAATACATGTATCAATAAGATAGCAAAACTCAATTGCACAATGTAAGACATTTTGTGATGGTTGACATAATTTATTATTATTTGCTTGTTTTGTAAATCACTTAAGTGTCAGAGTATAATGCAAAATGTAACACTTACCTCAACATGCCTCCGATGTGACGAGTTTTCCTTGAGAAGAGTCACTTCATGGTTTCAGCAAACAAGCTTTCTTTTGGACCTTTCTGAAAGGAAATGAATCTTACTCTCTCCCTTCTGCTTTTTACTTCCTGACATGCCATGCAGACACAAGAGGAAGTTTAAAGCTGTCTGAAATCTGCTATTATGTCAACTATGTTTTAGTTCAACACTGTTTGTGCTGACCAAGCCAAAAAGATCATGCATCAGAGTTTGTGACCCTAAAACCACTGACAATACAAAGGTGAAACACGTTTAATGTTAATTTAATGTATTTAAATAGTGTCGATGTTCATTTTCAAACATGTAGTGTTTTTCTCAATCCATGTTGTTTCAAAGCAGCTTTACAGAAGATTCTGCCTTAAAACACCCAGTGAGGAACCAGACTCTTCTGGAGGGAACATATCGTCCCCTGGTATTACCATGAATGCACATATACTAAATATTATACACAGAATGTGGTATACAAGTCATGTTACTAGATTAAATTATCAGTTCTCACTGCACAAATTGGGTGCTTTCTTGAACGTAAGGCTTAAACGGTTAGTTCACCCAAAAAATATTTTAAAGGGCACCTATTATGGAATTTTGAAATTTACCTTTCATGTAGTGTGTAACATAGATCTAAGTGAACAAAAACATCCTGCAAAGTTTGAAATATGAAAGTGCACCGTATATAAAGTTATTGTCTTTCAAAAGTAAGAGTCGACTCTGAGTCATTTTTATGAATCGTTAGAAGACCGAAGCTTTTTCTCTGACTAGATGACGTCAACTTGTCAAGTTATTTGAATACGATACGCCCACTTACTGCGCTCCAAGGCCAGGGAAAACTTGAAAACATCACGGCGACAAGATGCTGTGTTCTGAAGCATTTGAAGACTAAGTGGCTACAATTCATATATGCAACTATACCACAGAAGTATAGTCCGAGCCTTGTGCTTTGTTCGCGCCATTTTGAAGACGATTGCTTTACCAACTTAAATGCAATCAAACTTGGATTCGCGAGCCGGCTGATATTGAAGAAAGGTTCAGTTCTAAGTGTATTTGCATCAGCTTCCTCCTCCGTATCACAACCTGTAAGTGTTATTAATAATTGTTGCTTTTATGTTTTATGTAGCATGCTTAATGATTATTTGGTTTGTTGTGTAAGCACCGTTTAGCTTCTAGGTCTTCAATGACAATTGTATTGAGATATGTGAAGTGTTTGTCGTTGTTTTCGGAGTTGTCTTAAAGGTATAGCGGAGGATCTTTCCGAATTTTAGATGATAACCGCCCTCTCCACTTTTTGAAAAAATGCACATGCGCAACACTCTACTTGCTCCCGAGAGGGAACGCCTATTAAACGTGTGCGAGGTTCTCCTCGTGCACGCTCTGTTTACAAGTTGCTGTCGGCATCGCTCATACAAGATTACTTTCCAAAAGAAGATTTGCACTTTTTCTCCAAATAGCATGCCAAACTTTACCTGTCAAGTAGAAACTTCGCGACTGAGGCATCAGTGGGAAGCCCAACCTGTGTTTTCAGCGCACGCCATCGTGTGAAACAATCTCCCAAAAACACTCTGATCTTGTCTCTCTCTTCTGAGGCCTTTCTCTTCTTCTCATACAGTTCGTACAAACTTTTTCTCTTGCGACCCTCAGACATTTTCAAAGGACCCGGTGAAACGGCGAGCTTCAATGAATGGCTGAGCTCCAGCTCACCACACATAAACACCTGAAAGTGCGCATGCGCAGAAAGCGAAAACTAAGGGACGAGCACGTACGACGGCCTTACGTAAACATATCACCAGAATGATTGACACTTAGGTGGACCAATAGTTTACACTACCCACCCGGAAAAAGAAAATCCTCCGCTATACCTTTAAAGAATAGAGTAATACCTTGTAACTGCATTTTTTTTTTTTTTGTAAAAACGTTATGTTTATGCCTCGGGCTAACGCAAACAAACACTGATTGTGCTTTTACAATATGAACTCTGGGCTATGCTCGCTAACATAACATTAAATTCCTTATCTCATTTTAAATGTTTTACAACAAACTACAAAGCAGTGGACTATAATCATTATTATAACACAATTTAATTGATAATATCACAGCATTTCTATATTTACAGATGTGTATTTAGAATTCAGATATACATAAACTCAAAAAGCCAAATGTTTTAACGTGCAAGTATTTGCATGACCATTAAAAGTACGGTGGCCAAGAGAGCTCAATATGCTGCAACTGAAGAAAATGCATGCAAATATGAAAAACACCAGCAAATTAAGAAAACATCTTCATCAGTTTGACAACACATGTGCTGCAAATACTCATAACGCAACCAAAATGTGGAATTGAGGCCCAATTACTACTACTAGAATACAGTTCAACTTTAAGAGCATCATCACTCTGACTTCACAGAGAGAATGACTGAAACTACATTTGCACTAGCCTGGTTAAAACCAGACCATTCTCAGTAGTAACTGAGTTATAGTCTGGCAAAGCTCCTTTAATAACTCATTTCCAAAGGGGCGTCACCAACGGCTGTCGCTCAAATGCCTCTGGGCACAATTGGATAGACCTAAAACTCCTAAAACCAATCAGAGATCGTCATGGTAAAGCCATATGCTGCGTCCCAATTCGCCTATGTTACACTACACAATATGTACTCTTTTTGTGAAGAAAATGTATTTACTTTTTGATGTGTAGCAAAAAAGTAGGCAACTTTGGGACATACTACTTCGTCATCTTTATCGGACGGATCTGTCGCGTGCATCCCGTCATGTAAACTGCCCTGTCAATCATCTTGTCACAGTTAAAATCCTCTATTAAATCTAATTTAATTTCCTACCGTTTCGGAGAGAAATGTAGCAGCACGTTCATCTGCCAGTGGGTCTTTCATGGAGACTGTCCTCATGTGTTTGCAATTTGAATATAATCATGCATTTAAAAGTTGGTGCGCTTCATCAACGGACGTCGGAGTGGACGTCGCTCAAATGCCTCTGGATAGGCTAGACCTAAAACCAATCAGAGCGATCGTCATGTGTAAAGCCCACCTCAACGTTTCTGATTGGTGCCTTGATTTCTCTGCATGGGGAAATGGGCTTGAATGAGCTCTTTGCCAGACTTACTTGCAGAGCAAATCTAAATTTGCCGGAAGATGTCTGGGTTTTCCCAGGCTACATTTGCACTGGTAAGGAATAGAAACATGAGTACCATACAAAATGGTTAATCTTTATTAATTCAAATCACTTAAAAAACAAGCATACCAGGAAGAAACCCCTTAAAAACTCTGACCATAAAAGGTTTCACAAAAAAAAAAAAAAAAAAAAAAAAAACAATGACACGACACTTTAAATAGAGCAATATGTAGGGCTGAGGGCTGAAGGACAAGGAAAACAACCAGTGAGCTCTGGGGAAAAGCTTCTAGTGTGATGGCCATGATGTGAATAAAAGCTTTTTAACTTTTTTGGACTGGAAGAAGTGCCTTGGATTTGTTTCCTAAAAGTATATTTTTGAAAACAAACCAAAGAGCACTTCTGGGATGAGTTCCCAAGGCACTTCCAGCAAGTAGCGTTCCAAGATGCTTTCTTAGATCTGGGTCCTTTCTCTTGAAGGCAAGGCAAGTTTGTTTATAAAGCACATTTGTCAGAGAGCTTCGGTTCACGAGACAGACCAGTTGCAGCTTCCTTGTGACTCTCCTACAACTCAATGGGCTGGAGTAATGTGATGTGGCCACGCAAAAGGACGGTAACTGAAAACACACATGCATACATGCGTCCTTCTCTCTGGGTTGTTTACTCATTATTTTTAGTATTTCATGATTAAATATTTGTTGCAGATACCTTGGTTACAGATCACACTAAATACATATTTCATAATAATGACAGACACATTTGGTTCATTTTCACTGTTTTATTCTCAATTTGTTTCATGCCATAAATTACTAGTTTGGGTGCACACTTTCTAGTTATTATTGGTATATTGTTAACGTTTATTTCTTTTGCGTTTAAGTTGCTTACGTGGGAAGAGCGGATGTTTTGGCGCTTTGGTGCATGATTAATTATATGTTTGTTTGTTTATTATAATTCTATTTGTATTTTGTTGACTTTAATTATTTGGGTAAATTACTTTGTTTATGACCCATTTCTTGATATTTCTGAAGTTAATTACTTTATTTATTGTAATTGTGTTAAGTGATGTGGTGTTCCCTGTGTATGTGTAATGGACTAGTCCTTTGTGTATATAAGTTCCCCATGTGTCTCATTTGGGAGGTCATGTTGGTTTGATTACTGTTAAGTTTGGTTCTGTTCAGTTGACCCTTTTTATGGGCCCAGAACTGACTTTATCTTGTTCAGTTTTCAAATTCTTTAATTTGTAACTTTGTTTGGCATTTAATAAATAGTTTTCTTTATTTGGAAATCCTGCATTCTTTGCCCTTGACTGCTTGGTCCCTCACAAGTATAAAGATCACTGTCACACATACTGTCAAAAAAAGAAGATAAAGCTGCAGTGCAGAACACACAGACTGAATGCGGCGACACCACAACACATCCACGATTGAGAACCAATGCAAAAATGCTAAACACTGACAGAGTCATTTTTATTGTTATAATAATGATTTTGTAATGTCTATAGATAAATGGAATGGTGTGTGAAAAGATGTGTACATATATGGAAAAGGCACCGCGCCGTTGAGTGATGCTCTGCAGACATATAGTCCAAACACATCTGAACACTGGCAGAGAGGACAATGGCATGTTTGGTTTGGTATTTTTAATTCTCTATTGTTTACTAACTACTATACGTTATTGTTGGATTCCTTGTTATTTGGTCGTGCTTCTACATTCATGGACTAGATCGGACAACACTCTTTGCTGTGCCGGTGTACTCTAGTGGAGTGCCTGGATTTCTCACTCACTTGTGCTCTCCGTGTTCCCGTATAACAGCATGTCAAAGGTTCTGTTTTTATCATAACGCTCTGGATTTTACCCGGACACTTTGGATCGGATCTAACCGTGTCTCGTGTAGCAGTGTGTGTAGCAGCCTAAATAATGGCAGAGAGTCTCTAACGGGTGCAATCGTTTTTATTCTTCTAGATTCAGCATGAGCACCGTGAAAATTAGAAGTAAACACACAAATAGCTTGTTAATGAACCTTTGGCATGACACAAATTTACAAATAAATCCTCACCTCTTTTACAGTGCATGATCATGCATTTGTGTATATGTGCAATGCACAATAAAAGTAACAACACATAAAACAATAATTTGCTCACTCAACACATGCAGCTTTCCTGGTACAAGATACACAACAAAACAATTTCCAGTAACAGTCAATATAGACATTATACATCCTTAAAGCCTTTCCGTCTCTTATACATGGAGCCAAATAATACACACCTCGCTCCGCTCACCAAGGGTGCAAACTCTAGACTTGCCGCTATCTTGAAGGTCTCTGAACTGGAACAGCACACAAATGTGTGGACATAAGACAAAGCAACTTCACAAAAAACATCATGAAAACAGAATTGCTTAACTAATTAATATTGTAGAGTGAACAGCACCAGGAGTTAACTTACATATGTCCCTGAGCTTCAGAGATGAGAGAAATCAAGGGGAAGCAAAGCTGTTGATCGGCTCTACAGGTTCCTGGGCTCACAGCCTCATACATTGGTTGCAACTCATATTTAAATGTATACATTTCAGCTATCCTCAATATCTACAACAGCTTCTGGTGCCGTATTCTTCAATTCATAACCTTAGGCATTCTACACAATATTTTTTTTCACTCCTATAGTCAAAAAATCAATAGGAAAGAGAGCATTTATATTTAAGGCTCCTTCAGACTGGAATAACTTAACTTCAAACATTCGATCTTTAACATCATTTTACATATTTAACGTGTTTGTCGTCTTATTTTGAGCTAAATTGTTCTTGTTTCAGATGATGATATACCTGTATATAATTTACAAGTCACTATATTTTTTATCTCTGTTATGTTTTTGTTGGCAAGTATTTGTTCACAGCCTCTGTGTGGCTATCAAGTTGTATTCACCTAAATACTTATCTTTTTGATGGTTTGTTGTTGTTGTTGTTTTTGTTGTAGTGTGTTGATTGTGGTATTGTTTATGTCTTATTCTATTGTAATGTGTTTGATTTGTCCCTTGTTCTGTATTGTATTGTAAATTAGGACACCTCGAAAACGAGATGGTTCATCTCAAGGGGTTTATCCTATTCAATAAACTTATATACAAACCCAGTCACATGATTGACCTGACTGTGAATGCATTACCTCTAGCGGCCTCCAGTGGCCACGCACAGTGTGTCTCATCTTCGTCTCATCATAACGCCTTGGCTCTTATTTGGACTTTACTATGTGGGTTAGATTGCTGTTTGCTGTCACTGCCGATCACTTCACCTTCTATGTCGGTCTAAATATGTTCATAGGGGATCACAGCGGAACTTAAACATCACAGGGACTGATATTAAGGTCTAATGTTCCCGTCCCATGTGTACTGATATTAAACAAAATATCTCTCGTGGTGTTTGCCCTGCGAACTTGTGCTATACTAAGTGTCTGCTATACACTCTGACAAAGTACGTCCTGAATTCATCAGGTTCGCGCACCTCAATGTACGGTCACTAAACAAAAAGACTGATTTACTCTATGACATCATCTTGGACAAAAAACTTGATATCTTTTGTATTTCTGAAACTTGGCACCAACAAAATTACTTTTTAAATCTCAATCTGTGTGGACTCCACTGGGATTTACATATCTTGACAAACCCAGAGCATCGGGTAAAGGGGTGTCCTGCTGTTGTGTACAGTGCAGACATCTCTGTTACTGAAATTGCTGTTCCCTCTGTTTTATCATTTGAGAGTATTGTTTTTAAAGTGAATGGTGTTTCTCCTGTTCTGATCTTGTTTATCTATCGGCCACCAAAACTAACCCTTTTTTTTATGAACTCACAGAGCTACTTGCATTTGTAAATTCCCTCTGTCCATCTATGATTCTTATTGGAGATATTAATATTCATGTTGATAATCTTAGTTGTAATCATACTGAAAATTTTATGGAGATTCTGGATTGTTTTAACCTGATACAACATGTCAACTTTCCTACTCAATAGAAAAGGTCATACACTTGATTTGGTGTGTACAGCTGGTGCTGATATTAATCAGCTAGAAGGCAAAGATTTGTGAATTAGTGATCATAAGCTCTTGAGTTTTAATTTATCTGTTTCTCTACAAAAACTACAATAGAGGGTTATTAGTTTTAGAAATCTTAAAAATATTGATCTTAATCAGTTTTCATACATGATCAATGATATTCCTATTGGTAATACTGATGATCAATATAACTGTGGCTGAGCGGGAAGCTACGGGGTGGGGCGGAGCGCTTACTATACACGCACTCAGCAAACTCAAATTAATATAACTTTGCCCCAGGAATTAAACAACCTCTAAAGGCACGCACAGGTCCTAATCACCATTGGAGTCAGAGACATAAGTAATCGTACAAAAGTATTTTATTAGCAGTTAAAAGAGGCATTTATAGTAAAGAGGCATTGACCAGCAATCACACTCATCTCAATTGTTGAGTTCAATCATTAGTGGCAAAGGAACCCAGGCTTACCAACTGGGGCAGTCTCAGAATATCACCCTTAAAGGAGTCATAACCTAGTATTACCTTGGATACCTACTGCTGTATTATAGTCTTTCAGGCCCTTCTAAAAAAGAAAAGTGGAAAAAAAATAAACACAGAGCTCCTCAGACCCTTATTTCTGAAGGCATTATTGTCTCGCGAGATCTGATGCGATATTTTGGCTGTCGTGAACGGTCATTATAATAATGCAAATGAGGGGCGCGTTGATTGGTTGCAGGAAGGAGGGGGGTTGACGCCGCAGGTAACGCTTTAGCATATCATTCCAAAATGACATCATGGCGCAAGTTATGAATGAACCCAACCTGGCCGCGACCGGCTTCCCGGCCAGTGTATAAGTGTATTTGGGCGAACGTGAACTGAACGTACCGCATTACTGCCTGATGAACGTTACTGTGAACTCGTTCATTCTGGTATCTGTGAACGCCACGCTCTCTCAGTTTAACTTCGTTCAGTAGGATGCCAGATTTCTATAAAGCCTTCCAGGCGAAAACCCACCTAAAACCCACCGTAAACCGGCCTTAATATGTAGCGGAAAAACACCCAATCTGGCAACACCAGCCACCAGACTCTCTTGTTCGATCTCGTTCATCAAAATGAACAAATCTTTTTTCGAGTCATTTCGTTCATTTAAGGGGCTTTAAATGTTACTATTAACTGGCAAATTCCCCGAACACATCCACCTACGCAATCTTGATCATATTCTGAATTAAGAAATCATTATTATGCAGTCAAAAATCGTTTACAGGGAACATAAATAATTACTTCACCTCGAGTCTTTCGTTTATTTCTCTAGTGACAGACGCAATAGCATACAATAGCCGCATTAGCAGTTAGCTGCTGTTTGTTACACACAGTACAGCAATAAAAACAGTCTTACCGTTTCAATTGCAGGCAAGTCTCTGATTGTTGGAATGGCGCTTTTCCCGAGCTTCGATGACAACTTCGCCTGATATTGCCCCAAATTTGTGAAGGATTCCGGCGTACAATGTTTAGCACAGCACAGACATAACGTTAAGCCAGTGGGAAGGGTTGAAGGAACTGCATTAAATTAAAAATGAATTTAATCCACTGGTCCCTGATAGCTAGGTCCATTCATGGTAGTGAAAACACATTTACATGTTGATTCTGGCAGTCAACAACAGAGCAACTCACGTGTGCACTACGTTTCTGCATCTTTCTCGACTGAACTGAATATGAGGGGGAGAGGGGCAGGGCGGGCTTCCTGCTGCGGTGTCCATATATGGTATATCCTGCCCCGTCTTGGCGTCAAGACGGGGCAGAAATCAAAATCTCGTTTTTTAGTGCGCGTGCACGTGGGCTATTTTACAAACCCTGAGGTAAACAAACGCTTCACTTTTAACCCTCTGGAGTCTGAGCTGTTTTCTGGGCCCTAGAGGTGTTCTGACATGCTCTGACATTTGTGCTTTTTTCAGTTATTTATAAACATGTTAATGGCAAAGGTGTAAATTCACTCTATATAGCACAAACAGGGCTACCAAAATATCTGATCAACATGCATGTATATGTTTGAATTTTTAAGAGAATAATGTTTATGCGTGGTTATTGGAAAAAATAAAAATGAAAGTTGCAGAAATAAGGCCACAAAACACATACTAAATATGTGGCAATAAGACTTTTGACTAAAGGATATCATCGCCTATAGTTTTTTCTTCTAAATTATGTGAAAATAGTCTTGCTTTATCGTTCACATAAAACCATACATTGATTTAAATTGATGTAAAACAGGTTTTGCTTGGAAAGCCAATATGCGAGGGGGGCGTGAACGAGGAGTGGTTTTCACCTGAATTACCACCCACTCTGCATAATGATGAGCCATTCACTCAGGTGTGACAACTGACTGAGCCACAATGCAAGGACCATTTAAGATTTTGCTTACATCTATCTTGTAAATATGTTTTGCTATTTTATTAAAAAGGTTACAATTACAACAATAATTACAATTTCAACAATATTTCAAGTGTACTCTTTCTTTGTAAAAAAAGATTATAGGCCTACATTTTATCTATGTATTCATTACTTTGAATATAGCCAACATTGGAACAGCTAACATCTTAGTTGATGACTTTATTTTTGACAAAAATAGTAGGCTATTTTATATATAGAAATTGCTAAACAAAAGCTTATTTGACGAGGCAGTATATTCTACAGTAAAAACTGTACCCAAATCTACTAAACAAAATGTTGTCTTTCATATTTCACCTGACTGTAACGTTGTTTTCATGAAATACGCTTACACACGCTTAAAATGATGATAATTAAGTGTAAAGATAGGTATTACTGAAAATATTTGGTGTTTGGGGTGAGGATTGGGGTTGATCCATTTATAAAGTAGCTGTTTTTTATTTATTTTTCTGATGTGCACAAATAAGCGACAGGTATCATAAGATTTTCTTCTCCATGTTCCTTTTTTTCTATTCTTTTATTCGTTCACATGTAATAATGAATGAATGAATAAATGAATGAATTTATGTATGACTTGTGCAATAAATAAATAAAAATATAAAAAAAATACGATAGGCTATTGACTCGCGATCTTCGCAGTAGGCTAGTGAACGCACCAGAGAAACGCACATTTATTAGGCTACATAGTTTTTTTGTTTTGGATGGTTTTGTTTAGAACCAGCTGTAAATGTAAATATATTTCACATTTTTTAGACATGTGAGGCGAGTAGGCTATGGTCTGGTTGATGATCTCCAGTTCAAGCACCTTATGTTGTGATTGCTAGCCTATATTTACTTTAAATCCAGGAAATTTGTTAATGAAAAAAATATTAAAATTAAGATACAATTGATACAAAACGAAATTCGTTTTAAAGAAAGGATTTGTACTTTCTGTTTTGAGGTATCTGTGAATGTTTGAAAGTCAACTGTCACGTAATATTGTTTTTTGCCAGCTGTGGTAAACAGCGCGCATCTATGCCGTTCATTCATTCATAAACAGAAACCTGAGAAGGAAAAACTTACTAGTATTCCTCAGCTCGTATTCCTCGTATTCGTCATTATTCCTCACAGTGCTGCGTTGTAAACAAGTAATGTTCTGAATAAACTGGTGTTTTGGTTTTCTTGTGCTGATGATAGGGGCGTTCACAGGATTGCGCGGATTACCTCAGCCATTTGCTTTTGAATAGCACGCGCTCTCTGTGGGCGGAGTCACATTACATTTGAATTAGCTCTAATGAGGTCGACTGGAATCGCTCTCTTTTAATACAGATTTCACAAGATGAGAATATTTGTTTTTTATATAAATTACTTCATTAAAAAGTAGAGAATTCAAGCTTCATGCCTGTGTGTCTGAATGCCTGTTTGACTGAGTATTCGCTAAGCTACAGTTCATTTTCGGACGCGTTTCAGAATGGACTACACGGACAGAGAGAAGGCAGAACTCGCTTCGTGTTTATTTTTCTTTATTTGGCAAAAAGCACAACACTTTGTTTTTATTGTGAGTATACACAAAAATAATACACATTTAACAGAATCGATTGATGTATGAAACTTGTTTTGTAAAATCAAAGTCAAAAGAGAATTTCGGGTCTCAATCAACTCATAAGGAAAAAAATCGAGCAGATCACGCCGGCGTGATCTCCGACCTCTGAGGGTTAAATATCGGCTTCCCGGCCAGTGTATAATCATCATGCAATCATAACATACATTGATTCTCGTGGAAAAGTGAAAATTGCAGGTTATGACTCCTTTAATGAAAATCACTCAAATCACAGTGCACACACACTAGCACACACACAACGACTAATGTCAGAGAAGACCACGACACACAGTGAAGGATGCCACCACCAGAAGGTCACTCATCTGCCCCCGGGTGCCCAGGTCCTGCCAACAACCAGAAAGAAAAGAGACATTAAGATAGAGCAGAGATATGCATAAACAGAATAATAATATAACAATATAAAGAGTAACTTAATGCAGTTCCAGGAAGAAACCAACTACTCGGTTCCGCCGGGGTCATCACAAATCAACATCAAAAATAACAAAAGGAAGCATAAACTCAAATTAAATATAAACAAATGATTAAATAAATTGGCAGTATAGCTCAACCATAGAATTGGTTAGATGAAAACAATATATATTCAATAATCACAATAAATGAGTTGAAACCAAAATACAAATTCAAAAATACCCAACCATTGAAATCAACTAAAGAAATAAACCAAAAAAAGAAACTCAAAGCATATCACTGAGACACAGCTTAGGAAGCACGAAAAAAGTTCACTTAGAACAACACAGAAAAACTCATTGAGAGCATATCAGTCTCGTGAAAACAGATGAAAACTCATTGAGAGCGTCTCAGTCTCATGAAAACAGAACAGCAACTATGATGAGGAACAGAGTGAACAGCAACTCTATGATGAGGAACAGAGCGAACAGCAACTCTATGATGAGGAACAGAGCGAATAGCAACTCTATGATGAGGAACAGAGCGAACAGCAACTCTATGATGAGGCACGGAGCATTGGAGCGAACAGCAACTCTATGATGAGGAACAGAGCGAACAGCAACTCTATGATGAGGCACGGAGCATTGGAGCGAACAGCAACTCTATGATGAAGCACGGAGCATTGGAGCGAACAGCAACTCTATGATGAGGCACGGAGCATTGGAGTGAACAGCAACTCTATGATGAGGAACAGAGCGAACAGCAACTCTATGATGAGGCACGGAGCATTGGAGCGAACAGCAACTCTATGATGAGGAACAGAGCGAACAGCAACTTTATGATGAGGCACGGAGCATTGGAGCGAACAGCAACTCTATGATGAAGCACGGAGCATTGGAGCGAACAGCAACTCTATGATGAAGCACGGAGCATTGGAGCGAACAGCAACTCTATGATGAAGCATGGAGCATTGGAGCGAACAGCAACTCTATGATCAAGCATGGAGCATTGGAGCGAACAGCAACTCTATGATGAAGCATGGAGCATTGGAGCATTGGAGCAAAGAGCAACTCTATGATGAAGCACGGAGCATTGGAGCAAAGAGCAACTCTATGATGAGGCATGGAGCATTGGAGCGAACAGCAACTCTATGATGAGGCACGGAGCATTGGAGCAAAGAGCAACTCTATGATGAGGCACGGAGCATTGGAGCGAACAGCAACTCTATGATGAGGCACGGAGCATTGGAGCAAAGAGCAACTCTATGATGAGGCACGGAGCATTGGAGCGAACAGCAACTCTATGATGAGGCACGGAGCATTGGAGCAAAGAGCAACTCTATGATGAAGCACGGAGCATTGGAGCAAAGAGCAACTCTATGATGAAGCATGGAGCATTGGAGCGAACAGCAACTCTATGATGAAGCACAGAGCATTGGAGCGAACAGCAACTCTATGATGAAGCACGGAGCATTGGAGCGAACAGCAACTCTATGATGAAGCATGGAGCATTGGAGCAAAGAGCAACTCTATGATGAAGCACGGAGCATTGGAGCGAACAGCAACTCTATGATCAAGCATGGAGCATTGGAGCGAACAGCAACTCTATGATGAAGCATGGAGCATTGGAGCAAAGAGCAACTCTATGATGAAGCACGGAGCATTGGAGCGAACAGCAACTCTATGATGAGGCACGGAGCATTGGAGCGAACAGCAACTCTATGATGAAGCACGGAGCATTGGAGCGAACAGCAACTCTATGATGAAGCATGGAGCATTGGAGCAAAGAGCAACTCTATGATGAAGCACGGAGCATTGGAGCGAACAGCAACTCTATGATCAAGCATGGAGCATTGGAGCGAACAGCAACTCTATGATGAAGCATGGAGCATTGGAGCGAACAGCAACTCTATGATGAAGCACGGAGCATTGGAGCAAAGAGCAACTCTATGATGAAGCACGGAGCATTGGAGCGAACAGCAACTCTATGATGAAGCATGGAGCATTGGAGCAAAGAGCAACTCTATGATGAAGCACGGAGCATTGGAGCGAACAGCAACTCTATGATGAAGCATGGAGCATTGGAGCAAAGAGCAACTCTATGATGAAGCACGGAGCATTGGAGCAAAGAGCAACTCTATGATGAGGCACGGAGCATTGGAGCGAACAGCAACTCTATGATGAAGCACAGAGCATTGGAGCGAACAGCAACTCTATGATGAAGCATGGAGCATTGGAGCTAACAGCAACTCTATGATGAAGCATGGAGCATTGGAGCAAAGAGCAACTCTATGATGAGGCACGGAGCATTGGAGCGAACAGCAACTCTATGATGAGGAACGGAGCATTGGAGCAAAGAGCAACTCTATGATGAAGCACGGAGCATTGGAGCGAACAGCAACTCTATGATGAGGCACGGAGCATTGGAGCAAAGAGCAACTCTATGATGAAGCACGGAGCATTGGAGCGAACAGCAACTCTATGATGAAGCATGGAGCATTGGAGCAAAGAGCAACTCTATGATGAAGCACGGAGCATTGGAGCAAAGAGCAACTCTATGATGAGGCACGGAGCATTGGAGCGAACAGCAACTCTATGATGAAGCATGGAGCATTGGAGCGAACAGCAACTCTATGATGAAGCACGGAGCATTGGAGCAAAGAGCAACTCTATGATGAAGCACGGAGCATTGGAGCGAACAGCAACTCTATGATGAAGCATGGAGCATTGGAGCAAAGAGCAACTCTATGATGAAGCACGGAGCATTGGAGCGAACAGCAACTCTATGATGAAGCATGGAGCATTGGAGCAAAGAGCAACTCTATGATGAAGCACGGAGCATTGGAGCAAAGAGCAACTCTATGATCAAGCATGGAGCATTGGAGCGAACAGCAACTCTATGATGAAGCATGGAGCATTGGAGCGAACAGCAACTCTATGATGAAGCACGGAGCATTGGAGCAAAGAGCAACTCTATGATGAAGCACGGAGCATTGGAGCGAACAGCAACTCTATGATGAAGCATGGAGCATTGGAGCAAAGAGCAACTCTATGATGAAGCACGGAGCATTGGAGCGAACAGCAACTCTATGATGAAGCATGGAGCATTGGAGCAAAGAGCAACTCTATGATGAAGCACGGAGCATTGGAGCAAAGAGCAACTCTATGATGAGGCACGGAGCATTGGAGCAAAGAGCAACTCTATGATGAGGCACGGAGCATTGGAGCGAACAGCAACTCTATGATGAAGCATGGAGCATTGGAGCGAACAGCAACTCTATGATGAAGCACGGAGCATTGGAGCAAAGAGCAACTCTATGATGAAGCACGGAGCATTGGAGCGAACAGCAACTCTATGATGAAGCATGGAGCATTGGAGCAAAGAGCAACTCTATGATGAAGCACGGAGCATTGGAGCGAACAGCAACTCTATGATGAAGCACGGAGCATTGGAGCAAAGAGCAACTCTATGATGAAGCACGGAGCATTGGAGCAAAGAGCAACTCTATGATGAAGCACAGAGCATTGGAGCGAACAGCAACTCTATGATGAGGCACGGAGCATTGGAGCGAACAGCAACTCTATGATGAAGCATGGAGCATTGGAGCGAACAGCAACTCTATGATGAGGCACGGAGCATTGGAGCAAAGAGCAACTCTATGATGAAGCACGGAGCATTGGAGCGAACAGCAACTCTATGATGAAGCATGGAGCATTGGAGCGAACAGCAACTCTATGATGAAGCATGGAGCATTGGAGCAAAGAGCAACTCTATGATGAAGCACGGAGCATTGGAGCGAACAGCAACTCTATGATGAAGCACAGAGCATTGGAGCGAACAGCAACTCTATGATGAAGCATGGAGCATTAATGCGAACAGCAACTCTATGATGAAGCATGGAGCATTGGAGCAAAGAGCAACTCTATGATGAAGCACGGAGCATTGGAGCGAACAGCAACTCTATGATGAGGCATGGAGCATTGGAGCGAACAGCAACTCTATGATGAAGCACAGAGCATTGGAGCGAACAGCAACTCTATGATGAGGCACGGAGCATTGGAGCAAAGAGCAACTCTATGATGAAGCACGGAGCATTGGAGCAAAGAGCAACTCTATGATGAGGCACGGAGCATGGAGCGAACAGCAACTCTATGATGAAGCACGGAGCATTGGAGCGAACAGCAACTCTATGATGAAGCACAGAGCATTGGAGCGAACAGCAACTCTATGATGAAGCATGGAGCATTAATGCGAACAGCAACTCTATGATGAAGCATGGAGCATTGGAGCAAAGAGCAACTCTATGATGAAGCACGGAGCATTGGAGCGAACAGCAACTCTATGATGAGGCATGGAGCATTGGAGCGAACAGCAACTCTATGATGAAGCACAGAGCATTGGAGCGAACAGCAACTCTATGATGAGGCACGGAGCATTGGAGCGAACAGCAACTCTATGATGAAGCACGGAGCATTGGAGCGAACAGCAACTCTATGATGAAGCATGGAGCATTGGAGCAAAGAGCAACTCTATGATGAAGCACGGAGCATTGGAGCGAACAGCAACTCTATGATGAAGCACAGAGCATTGGAGCGAACAGCAACTCTATGATGAAGCATGGAGCATTAATGCGAACAGCAACTCTATGATGAAGCATGGAGCATTGGAGCAAAGAGCAACTCTATGATGAAGCACGGAGCATTGGAGCGAACAGCAACTCTATGATGAAGCACGGAGCATTGGAGCGAACAGCAACTCTATGATGAAGCATGGAGCATTGGAGCAAAGAGCAACTCTATGATGAAGCACGGAGCATTGGAGCGAACAGCAACTCTATGATCAAGCATGGAGCATTGGAGCGAACAGCAACTCTATGATGAAGCATGGAGCATTGGAGCAAAGAGCAACTCTATGATGAAGCACGGAGCATTGGAGCGAACAGCAACTCTATGATGAAGCACAGAGCATTGGAGCGAACAGCAACTCTATGATGAAGCATGGAGCATTAATGCGAACAGCAACTCTATGATGAAGCATGGAGCATTGGAGCAAAGAGCAACTCTATGATGAAGCACGGAGCATTGGAGCAAACAGCAACTCTATGATGAGGCATGGAGCATTGGAGCGAACAGCAACTCTATGATGAAGCACAGAGCATTGGAGCGAACAGCAACTCTATGATGAGGCACGGAGCATTGGAGCGAACAGCAACTCTATGATGAAGCACAGAGCATTGGAGCGAACAGCAACTCTATGATGAAGCATGGAGCATTGGAGCAAAGAGCAACTCTATGATGAAGCACGGAGCGTCTGAGCGAACAGTAACTCTATGATGAAGCACGGAGCATTGGAGCAAAGAGCAACTCTATGATGAAGCACGGAGCATTGGAGCGAACAGCAACTCTATGATGAGGCACGGAGCATTGGAATTCCTAGCAATGCATAGAGCCAGATATCCCCGATAAAACTCATCAGCAGAGAGCGCAGCTGAACTTTCGACATATCAAAGGTCCAAATTTAATTATCCACCAGGCAACACACCAGTAAACAACACAGCCAGTGGTTAAGAAGCTTCAGCGGTCTTTACAAATGACAACACGTCAACACTGCACTCCAGCACAAGCAGCAGGGCGCGTAGATGACTTCACGGCCCCGGAAAGTGACGCACACCACTGGACTGGCAGCCCGTGCTCTTATACATCCATGGTCCCAGCCCATTGGCCAAACCTCAGATTACAAAATTAGTTGGGGTAATAGCCCATTCTGCCACATAACTTAATTTGATCATCAACTTTAGATGTGCTGGCCCCCAGGAAGGAATGTATTGTTTCATTTACGAATTCATCACCCTGGTTTACTATTGAGTTTGGGGCTCTTAAAGCCAAGAATAGGCAGCTGGAATGGCAATATAAAAAATCAGGTCTCACTGTCCATAAACTTATGTATGATGAGCATTTGGTTCAGTACAGCGATGCCCTCAAAATAGCAAGAACTGAATACTACTCTCAAAGTCATTAATGATGGTACTGCAAATCCAAATAAGATGTTTAAGGTAATCAACAAACTCCTTAAACCTTCCAATTCACTTATTTGTTCCTCTGTGCAGCAGTGCAATAAGTTTCTGAAATTCTTTGCTGAAAAAATTGAAAATATTTATCAGTCTATTACTTCTGTCTCTTTGTGTGCACTTCCTGAGGTTCATCTCTTAAATTGTACGCTAAATTGGTTTTCTAGTATTAAAACGGTCGCCATTGATTACATTTCTAAATTAACTATGACGATGAATTCCACTACCTGTACTCTGGACCCTATTCCAACTTATGTTCTCCTGAGTTAACTTAAATATTCGCTTACATACACACTGAACATTGTCATCTATCAGTCCTCATTTTGAACATTTTTAACGCTTCCCTTATTACTGGACTTGTTCCCTAAGCCCTTAAGGTTGCTGCCATCACACCAGTTCTTAAAAAGCCTGGGTGTGATGTGTCTGATCTGTCTAACTACAGGCCTATATCTAATCTTCCTTTTATGGCGAAGGTTCTGGAATGTGTTGTCGTGTCACAACTTCATTCTCACTTGTCCTTGAGCGAGCTTTTAGAACCTTTTCAATCTGGGTTTCGATCAGGACATACAGTAGTACTGAGACTGTATTGGTCCGAGTTATGAACGATCTCCTTGTCTCTGCTGACTCTGATGCCTTTACTATCTTGGTGCTGTTAGATTTGAGTGCAGCCTTTGACACGGTGTGAGACTTGGCTTGGTATTTCCTGTACAGTGCTGGAGTGGTTTAAGTCTTACCTTACTGATTGTACACAGTTTGTTGTTTTAGAAAATAATAAATCTAACGTTGGACAGGTATGGTGTTCCTCAGGGGTCTGTCCTCCGCACAATACTTTTTAATATTTACATGCTTCCTTTAGGGCAGATTATTAGAAAGCATAGATTGGGGTTCCACTTTTTTGCTGATGATACCCAAATTAATAATAACACGAAAACTAATATCACAGGTATATCAGCAACACTCTCTGGCTGCCTGCAGGAAATTAAATTGTGGATGTACCACCATTTTCTTAAATTGAATGGCACAAAGTCTGAGGTCCTTTTAGTTGGTACCCCTGCAGCTGCCTGTTACGGTAAATAACATATGAAAATAATGTAGTATTCCCATCATTTTCTTTTCTTTCACTATCTGATGCAGAAAGGCTTGTCCATGCACTCGTTACCACTAGGGCTGATTATAGTAATGCCCTTTATCTTGGCCTACCTGCAAAGTCTATTAAGCGTCTGCAACACATACAGAACTCAGCTGCACGTGTTCTTACACATACTCCTCCTCATCAGCATATGCTTAGGACCCTGCATTGGCTTCCGGTCCATGCCCGTATTGATTTTAAAACTCTTATTTTAACATATAAAGCAGTACAAGGAACTGCACCATCATGTATATGTGATTTAATTATGCTATATATGCCCTCTTGATCTCTCCGTTCTGCCAACTCTTTACTCCTTAAACAGCCTTCTTGCAGACTAAAACTATGGGTGAAAGAGCCTTCTCTGTGGCAGCCCATGGGTTGTGGAATGCACTCCCTTTAACTGTTAGGAATGCCCCAACATTAAGTAGTTTTAAGAAACTCCATCTTTTTAAGAAATGGTGGTACTGCAAAAAACATCTGTTGGAGAGACAGCCACAGCTGAGGAGCGAAGAGAACCAGCTGTCAAAAGGCCAGGTACCAGTCTGGACAGTGTTTTTGAAGAAATTGTAGATTCATCTCCATCTACGAGCAGATCTCCAACAGCTGCTACCATACAGCTGAAAGCAGAACTTGGAGAGACCACTGTGCATCGTTCAGACAAACCCTTCAAGTACTGGGCAGTTAATAATCGGCGATTTCCGGCTCTCAGCCCCTTGCAGTAGTGTGTGTGACCGAGTGAATAAGGATGGTGTACGGGGTGGGGCGTGTATTTAGTTTGCTCTATAAATAGCGCAAAGGTTAGTGGACCAGTGTAACTTCCGGACGTTTTCTCTTCCGTCTCCTTCCGGCGTTGTGACCCCGAAGCGCCATAGCGAGGTGCGAGTTTGGCATTTGCGGTAATGTATAGAGATGTTTAGTTTATTTATATTGTTGATTCTGTGTTGAACGCAGGGAGGAAATCCTCGATACACGAGTGTGAGCGCGTGGGTGATTAACGTGGCTAGTGTCGCGTGATGAATGCCGTGTGTAGCCTATAGCAACGAGCTGTATAACCCAGTCTATTCCACTCTTGGATTATGGCAGAGGTATGTGTGTGTGTGTGTGTGTGTGTGTGTGTGTGTGTGTGTGTGTGTGTGTGTGTCAGATTGTTAGGATCGTTTCATTGATAAATGTTTATGTATAATTATTTGGTTATCTAACAATCATGTATTTTGAATGTTTATGACGCTGTATGGGATTTGCGTTATAAGTAGTTTAATTTGGTTTGTATTTTAGATTTGAATATGGTTTGTTTATTTATGTTTTGTTTTTATTTGGCGGATCTTTCTTTGCGGAGTTCTATGTGGACCTCTGACGTCCAGGGCTTGCTGTTTTGCTTATGATTTATTTCTGTTATGCAAATCTTAAGTTTATGGTTATACTGATTTTTCTGTTTTGAATTGATTTCTTTCTGATGTTTGTAATTGATTTTACTATGTGAGTTTGGTTTAGACCAACCGCTAAGGTTTATGTGATGTGAAAGGAGGTTTTAGGAGCCAGCCGGTGTGGGAGTACTATCCTCTGGGGTCATCTGGGCCTTTTCTCTCTTCACTGCATGTAGCGTGAGATTTCCTGCACTGCATGGGTATTGATTTGGGCGTGTAGAGTGGTTTGTATTATTCACTACACTTTTCTTTAGAAGTGGTTGGTTAATGATCTTGAGAACTGTGCACGTGTGGTGTGTGCTCTTAGGGCTGCGGGTCCATGGCCCAGTGACTCTTCCTCTTCTTCCCACAGGCTTGGTTACTCCTGTTTTAAGACTGGTGGGTTGTGATTTTAATAATTGACCTAATGTCTATATTTATTAAATTGTGATCCCTCTTTTATAGTATTCAGCATTAAAGTTGATTGTTGATTCAGAGTTTCATGACTCCTGTGCAATAAAAGATTTGAGCTTGAAAGTCACGTCTTCGTTCTTCCATTCAGTCCTGTTTATTTGAACTTGTGTTGCTGTTAAGTTATTTCCGTGGGTATTCAACCCCGGTGGCGTAGTCAGGATCAAGTGTGACCTCAAGCTAGTGAAAGATTGTTTAGCTCTGTGTCACACAGTCTGAATGAAAGCAAAAGCAGGCTTGTTGCTGAACATGCAGAGATGCTTCTGTTCCTCAAAAATAACCTGACACTTACTTTTGAAAAATAATCCTAATGGATTTACTGCCTTCTTCAAAAACAAAGTGTACAAATGCTGTGAGGAACATCCTTAGCTTATATTTCTTAATTCTTATGAACACTCTTCCTGCAGTTATAGTGTTGCTAGATTTAACAGTACATTATAATATTTCACCCTTTTTATGCACTTTGGAGGTTATTGGACACTGTGAAATTTGTGCTAATAAAATTTGTGATAAGCACATAAGAATGATTTATTTTTTCATAATATGAGTTGAAGTTGTTTGTAATAAAGATGCTGTCCTATATTCATTAGTCTCGTTGTGTTGTTCTTAGAAAATTGCCACAAAAAAAATTAGAAAAAAATATATATCGGTACTTGTACTCGACCCTTAAAAAGTGGTATCAGTGCATCCCTAATCATTACAAGTATAGTTTGACGCAAATACATTTAAAAATACCACAAATCTCCCCCAAAACACACACCTGTACAGTAAAAACATTATTGAAGTGAGTGATGTTATGTTTGTCTAATATATATATATATATATATATATATATATATATATATATATATATATATATATATATAATAATAATATCATTATTATGTTATAAAATCACATTTTAGTGTCTAGGGCAGGGGTGGGCAATTCATTTTCCCGAGGGGCCACATGAGAAACTGGTAGAGGGCCGGGCCAATACACTTAACTCAGTTCTGCCCAATATATAATTTCTCTTTTTAAAAATACAGTAAATTAAACATTACAATAGTACAATGAAAATGTGGAGAACACAATTATATCACTATTTATTACATGGCTTGGTTGAATTCTAATGTAGAATGCGGTGTGTTATTTCTTGATAACCGCTGCGAAGTTTAACACACCGTTGCCATGAAAAACAGAGCATTGCTGTGGACGCAGGATTCTAACCGTAGACACGGGACGGACTATTTTCTTTAGCAGAAGCAATACAATTGTTTTTAAATCAATAAACTCCTTTTTAAATCAATATTTTGTGTCAAATTATTGATTTATTTGGTAGGTAGCCATGTAATAAGCGGGATAATGTAGAGCGAGGCGGTTGTTATAGCGAATACAACCCCTTCAGGCTGAATCACTAGTGGAGATCGTCCTCAGCAAACGCTGGATCTCCACAAGTATGGGGACATGACAATTAAACAGAAATGTCACAGAGCCGTAAGTCATGTGTGGGTGTGTGTTTTTGGGTCTAATTTATTTTTTATTTATACAGATCAACAGCACATCTCGAGTCATTTCAGAATCACATTCTGATGAATGCCAGCAAGCGGCAGGCCTTCACTCCCCGAGTGTATGACTCAAGTGTTGTGCTCGCAGCTTTCCACCGCGAGCGGCCAACATACAGGACGGCTGAGGGCCAACAAGTGTATGTCAAACTCTCATCAAAAGTTCTGTTGTATTCAAATAGTTGCATATTCACATTGTCTTACAAGTATGACAGTTTAGTTTACATAATGACAAAATGACTTATAATTATATATAATTGTCATTTTTTTATTTAGTCTTTGAAAGAAGTACAACAAAAATGCAAGAAGATATAGCCTTTACGCCAGAAAGTGTGAGAAATCATATGGTTACGTCCCTGAGTTGCAAGCACGCATCTTGAAAGGGAGAGTCACAAGCGGAGTTGGGAAGCCGCGAAAGAGAACCCAAGGCGGCTTGTGTTGTGCCCCGATACCTCCACCACCGACATCAGAGGTCTGGGTAAGTGACAAACATTAGCTCATTACCTTTGCCTCTAACTGATACTGAATTGTGTGCACATGACTAATGGCACTCATGTCTTTCACAGGATCAGCCGTCCATGCTGCTACCAACTGGCAGATTGAGCTGTTGTTTTGCTGGTATTTGAGGCGTAAATACATTTGCAAAATAAATCTACATTTGTTTTCAAACAACCTTCATTTCAATCTTTTTGTGCATCAAATTGTTATTGCACCTAATTTTGACATTTTTCTCTATCCCTAGAGTAACAAATACAGCACAGAGTCAAATAACAAATCTTTTATCCTTTATAACAAAGTTAGAAGTCAACAGAACTCCAAAGAATACAAAATATATAAATAGATATAAATATAACTATTTACAATGGCAATCTCTTAGATCCCTGGAATGTAGCCGGTGTATTGTCCCTGAGGGTCTGGGGATTTTTCCCTAATCCTGCAAACACAGCAGCTGGGAATGACTGTCCTGTTCCCCTGTCCTAATGCCTAATTCTGCCAGAAAATAATGTGTCTATAAGCTGCATGCCTGTATTCACGGTTGTCATCACCAGGCTCCCTTACATTTCCAGATGCTGTGAGATCCTCCCGGTACTGCCTATGTATCCGCAGATAACCCTCATCCAGGCAGTATTGTGTGAAATGTGGCAGGAGGGTCTCGTCCACAGCGTTTCCTCTCCCTGTCCGTCGGCATGTCTCTGCAGTGGCTACAGATTGCATATCTGTATATATGTAAGAGTTCGTGTATGTGTAGGCCTGGAGAGTCGCTGCACCTGGCATCCTAATCTAGGTGCCTCAGTCCGCAGGATGTCATAGCGATACACAGCAATTGCCATGGAGTCAACCTTGATCAGGTCCCAGACAGAGTCAACAATCAGCAGGTGTCTGTGGGGAGTGGGGGAAGGAACGCAAGAGCGTCTCACTGCAGTGCTCATCCGGGGGAGTCGTTGTTCCAGCAGCAGCCTCGGCCAAGGCCAGTGCTGGTTGAGGGGGGGCGAAAGCAGATAAGATTGGGGTTGTTTGGTCGAGGGACGAGTAGCCGCATTCCAATTTACACAGCTCCTGGTCCATTTTGGTCTCCGAAACGATCCATTTGCCTTTGCAAAGCTGTGAGCTTCTCCATGATGTTATCCATAGTCACAGTCTGAGTGCTGACAGCTCTGCCCACTGCTTCAATCATGACGGGCAGCCTTGTGGGGTTTTGGACAGCTGTCACCGTCTTCTTAATTCCTCGATAAACCAGGGCAATGCCTAATCCAAACAGCAGAAAACCTGTTATCATGGTTCCGAATAGGTAGATATCTTCAATGTCCTCCACGGAAAGAGGCGCCAGACACACGACCCGCCACCTCTCCCACGCGTCCATCGTGTAGCCAGCTGCGAACGTTCCGGCAGGGCAGTCAGGTTCCCCCGAACCCAAGCTTCTCGGCGAGAAGATGGTGTCAATTGCGTTGAGAGACCAGTTGATCAAATCCATAATTTCTTAGTTTGGAGAGCAGTGCGGAGAGAGTCTCTCAAAGTACAAGACAGTAGACTAGACGAGACGAGAGCAGCAAAGCAGGGGAGATAAGGGAGAGGAG